>NC_133771.1:27125728-27204392 GCF_003597395.2 Chelonoidis abingdonii | reverse complement strand
AAATCTAAAATGGCATCCCCTCTCGTAGGTACTTCAACTACTTGATGAAGAAATCCATCCGCTATCACATCCAGAAAAATCTGACCCCTATTATTCTTGCAAGCACTCGTCCTCCAGTCTATATCCAGGAAGTTGAAGTCTCCCATAATCAAACATTTCCCCTTTGTGTTTACTTCATTAAAGACATTAAAGAGGTCTCTATCCATATCCTTGTGTTTCAGGGTTCGTTATCCTAGTTAGTTGTTTTTGTAAATGCAGCATGCTCAATTCCTCCACTTGCATTGCATCCAAGGTGTGGACTGAGCTAGTCATCTCCCTGAAATAGGGAGACCATGAGTGATCACAAGGCTTTCAAAAAGCTTCACCTTCAGAAAAACTTAAATGGCTACTCTCAAAAGTCATTTCACCTTGTAACAGAGGAATCTTGCATGGAAGTAGCAGCCTCAAAGGCAGCATTGTGAATGTACAAAGCCCTTGGGTAGAAGCTGGTATCACAAGATTTGACGTCGTAATATAATTTAATGCCAAATACCAAAAAAGTACTATGGAAAAATACCTAATTTACTAACTTCGAAAATTACTGCCTAGGCTGAGTTTTTATACAACTGCAGTCACAACTGTCACACTTCTGACTTTAGTTCATCTTCTAAATCTAGCTTGGACACTAATTTTGGGTGGCTTTTTGAGGTGAGTTTTGGGTATTGATTTAAAATAAACTAGTTTTTCCTACTTGCTGGCTTTTTTTCTTCCCCAAAACCTGATTATTTTAAATCAGCTTCTGGAACTGTGTGGGCTATTCTGAACTCCTGCTCTACTCAAAAAGCTACAATGGTGCTATTTCAGGTTTCCTAGTTCAGTTTATTTAAGTAGAATAATCTTTAAAGTGCAGCAGCTGCTCTGGAGGGTTTGTTTTTGTCCACCCGCTTTAATTTTATTCAGGATCCAGTTTAAATAAATTGGAGTTTTAGCATTTTTCCCTTTTTGGTAGTGCTTTCCCAGCCAGACTAGCCCATCTAGCCAGACGAGATTTTTTTAAAAAGAGCATCAAAGTCTATATCCTAACATTTGTTTAACTGAGTAGATTAACAAAAGGTGGTGTAGCTTCTCTTTTTTTTTTTTTTTTGATACCCAATGTAGGATGGCCTCCTTCTCCAAGGTTATTCAGACTTCATAAACAGAATCCATGGTCAGATTCCTCAGATAACTTCAGATGGAAAAAGACTGCAGGTATAATGCTCTCTTCGTTGTAATCAGCAATCATATTTTTAACATGTTAAACTGTTATATTCAACAGCTTGTATCAGTGTGATGCACTTTTTTCTTTTATGGGGTAGTTAATACTTTTCTGTTCTTTTTCTCTTTTATTTGTTTCAGTGTTTTGTTCGCAAGTTGTTGGGCTGAACACAGGGGTAACTTAATAGCCTGTGATATACAGCCCTACAACTCTCTTAATCTACCTTTCACCACAAGTGGTTACCTATTGTTATATTTTTCTAACAATAGTTTTTATAGATGACTGTCTGCTAATTAAAGGTATAACATGGGATTTTATTTAGAAAGTCAGCAATTTCCTGAAATTACTATTTCTCCTTCTTAGTGTTTACAGAAGATACTCTTGGGTTTAATCTGCTGGTCTTTCATGGCCTTCATTGTTGGGCTGAAATGTTTGTATGGTTATCTTGAGTAATTTTAAGATGCTAGTTTTGAACTGAACCAAAAAATGAAAAGCAAAACATACATTTTTACATTATATTTATATTTTAATATACTCTTACTAAATGTCAGCTTTCTTTTGATTTGAAAAGAAAACATTTCTATGTTAGAAACTACCTAGAATGCCATCAAGAGCTGTGTACTTCCTCATTATGAAAAAAGTGCATGACGACCACCACCACTAGAACTACAGTCTGCTACTTGGTTCTAAGTGTAACTCAAATTAGGAGTGTGATAAACAACTTTCATAATCTGCAATATTACTATAGGCATTTTGATATGAAAATTATACTTGGAACAGATACATGACAACCCTAAAGTCCACATTCAGAAATCTGTAAAATTGTAAAGTACCCATGTGATGAATATATCTGAGGAATTGTTATATTTCATCTCTGCTCTGTGTTGCCTCTTTGTCAGCTGCCAGTAATGCCACTCTCCTTGACCAAGAATGACTGGCAGCTGATTTTAGAGAAGAATGGAGTAATTTATTTGACTTGGCCAGAAAGACCTTCATATGGCTGGTTTCCATCAGTCTATAGTGTCAGAAGTAGGGAGGCAAAAAATTCTCTGCATGACACTACACTACTGTCACTAACCTACAAGACCCTTCCAGACTTTATTCTCTCCACCTAAACTCTTGACCAGTAAGAGTCACCTGCTGTGGTGTTTGTGGCTTTGGTAAAACGTCTTGCCCTCAAGTGTCTGTATTTTTCTTAAGGTTATTGTATGTTCTGCAACTCTACATTCTTTTGATGTGAAGAAACTGTCTGAGAAGATCATGCATTTCCCCACTTGGGTTGACTTAAAAGGAGAGGATTCTGTCCCAGAAACTGTGCACCACGTTGTTGTTCCTGTGAATCCTAAAAATGACAAACTATGGGAAAGGCTTGGCAAGAATCATATCCGGGTAAGCGGTTTGTAATTACCTATTAGACCACAGTAGATGAACTTAAATTTAAAAAAAAACAAAACCTTTTGCTTTCAGATTACACAGTGACTTAAACTGCTAGAACCTGGACTTAACCATATGGGACAAACTGCCACTGTAGCTTGTTGAAATGGCTGCATGTATCTGAATATAGAATTTGGCTTATTGATTGTAGTGTGAAGTCCATGTTGTCAACATAATATTGCAGATCTAATAAAACTCCAATTCTGCAAGATTCTTGCTATCGAAGTGCCTGACTCAAATAGAAATCTGGATGAGAGACCCGACTGTCAGAAAACTTTAATGCGTTTGAGTTGCAGAGGACAGCATTATACCTGATTTATTTTTTGCTGTAGTGTGCCATAGTCCCAGACATGTGGCCTATACTATCTTTCATCTGTGACTGGTCAGAAGTCTGTAAATAAGCCTTTCTAATGTAGACCATGCTGTGGTGGTCTATGCCCTTATTGAGTCCAACTACCCTAATGGGCTTTACAAATGAAGATTGGCAACTGCAATGTCAGTTTTGGCTGATTAATTCCAGGCTTTTGTTTCAGATGGACCAGTTTTGGCTGGCTAAATTAAGCTTATAGATTTTTTCTTTAATTTCTTGCTCTTCAAATGAATAGGTTTAATGGAATTTTAATTGTTAAGACTTAAATTGCACATAAGGACAGGCATGTAGTCCTGAACGGGGAACCACCAGAACACTTCTGACAACATGACCTTACATGCATGCTGTACGGAGGTTGACGTGTTTGCTTTACCAAATGACATCCTTCATGCAGAGGGGTGTGTGTGTGTGTGTGTGTGTGTGTGTGTGTGTGTGTGAGAGAGAGAGAGAGAGAGAAATCACGCTATGGAGGCTGCCATTGTAAGAACAAAATGACATCCCTCATACAGCAAAAATGCTGGCATGCCGTTCTGGTGCAATCCAGCCCCACTGCAGCACAGAATTAGGAGTAAGTTTCTCTTCTGTGAGATGTAGACAGCTGACCTTATTCCTTGCTCCCCTAAACAAAATAATTAGAGGCAGTGATGATCACTCTGATCTTATAGCCTCAGAATAGGAGTCCAGGAACTCTATTTTCCAGCTCCACTACGTGAAGTTCTTGGTAGCTTCTGTGTCTAGTCTGCCCTCCAACTGAGGGCTTTAACTAGGAAGCTTGCACTTTCTTAGATCTACTGACATTTATTTGTGCTTGAGGAGGCAAACCTGCGCTGAGGAGGCCTTATGTTTCTTTGGCAAGAGAGCAGATATCTTTTTTGACATTTACCTTCATACTTCACACTGCCCTGCCTGCAATTATTGGCTAATCTGGGGAAAGGAAAGCTTTTTTTTTTTTTTTCTTGCCCAGGGTTGGATTTCAAGTTTCATAAAGACTCATTTTCCCTGCTAAACATCTCACTATCCTTAACCCCACAAGGAGGATGGATAAACCCCCGCATTTCCAGCCAGAGACAAATTTTGCTCTTTGCAAAACCATTTCAAGGTGAAATGGAGAAGCCAGGCTAGTATAGCAAACTTGTTTGCAGTGTTTGAATTAAGATATCTGATGAGAACTTATCCTTATTGAGTTGAGGGTAAAGTACTTAGTTTATTTACAGAACGATCTAAAATCTCAGTGAGTTTTTTTTAGATCATTCTGTAGTCAAAATATGTCTATAGAATATGGTAGGTCTTACACTAACCACCGGAGGGAGTCCATGCATTTGTCAGTAGCTGAAACTTGCTTTTAAAGGTAATTCCCTAAATTTACATAGTGTTTTTTTTTTTTTTTTTCCCCTCAACTTCTTGTTTGGCTTTTTTGGAAAAAATCATTTTAGAAAACAAGGATTTTCCCTTTTGCCCACACACTTCTCCATAACTAGCATACTTATATACTTTTTGAATACGTTTATACAAACCCCATGTTAGGGGGCTTATTCCTCCACCCTCTCACTTCCCTTGTCCTTTGGGTATTGTTGCTCTTTGTTCATGCAAGAAGTTTGTGAAGGTGCAAACAATTTGTTTATTGGGGTGAACTTCCAGAAAGCATGATTCCTGTTTCCTTCCTCAGTATCCTCTTCCCAGCTCTGACACCACAGAGCTTTGCCTATGTCCCTGTTCCCCACCTTAGCAAAACATGATTCCAATTTCCCACCACCACCACTTCCTGCTTTACTATATAGTCTGCCACCGTACTTGAGTTCTGCTTAGCTATACTTTAACCAATCATTTTTCTGATATTTAACTAACCAATCCTAACATATTGTAACATGTTTATCTAACCAATTATATCCCACCACCTTCATTGTTTTTCTGCTGTATAATTAATTTTGCTGGATGTAAACCAATCTCAGAACCAGAGACCATGCAAATAATAGCAAAGTGGAAACTATAATGATAAAACAATACAGAAGTGAGGATTTCACAACTACATCTATAAAGACATAAGGGTTTCCCAGCTGTATCTATTGATAAATGAGTTCTTACCAAACAGAAAACTATCAAACTAAATTTCCTTTTACATCTTCTAGGCTCCCTTTATCTTTATCTGGAGGTGATAGATCAGATCACATTTTTAACAGCCCAAATCTGTCTTATTTCATTGACTATGTGGCCATTCACTTCCCAGCTTATGGCTGCCCCTGCTGTTTAGTCAAAGGCCTTAGTCTAAGAACAAGGCCCTAGACTATCATAGTGAGAGAAGGCCTATAAACAGGCAGACTGATTTTTTATTTATTTATTTATTTTGATTCTTGTTTTGTACCTCTGTAACCAGCTAAGTGATAAGAAGACACCTAAATTCTTAAAGTATAGGTCTTGCAGACAGGCCTGAATATCTATATCCTAACACTCCATAAAAATAAATACTTGGCAATGGTAAATATAAACTTTCCTGTTGCTCTCGTGTAGCTGGTCATGGTGGGGATGGTTGGTGGTGTTTTTGTTTGTTTTTTTTCCTGCCTTGGCTAGAATTAATGTGATTCTCTTAGACCTGGTCTACACCACGAGTTTATTTCTAACTTAGCAGCATTAAACCGAATTAACCCTGCACCCATCCACACAATGAACCTCTTTACTTCAATATTAAGAGCACTTTATATCTATATCTGTACTCCCCAATAAATCAAAAAAGAGCTCCAGCATGGACCATACAGGAGATACTGAATCTGATCTCTGTATGGGGAGATGAATCTGTTCTATCAGAACTCTGCTCCAATAGATGAAATGCCAAAACGTTTGGAAAAAATCTAAGGCTGTGATGGACAGAGGCCACAACAGGGACTCAACACAGTGCTGTGTGAAACTTAAGGAGCTGAGACAAGCGTACCAGAAAGCCAAAGAATGAAATGGACGCTCACTGAGGAAGGGGCGACTGATGACTGTAGCTATCCCACAGTTCCCGCACTCTCCGAAAACCATTTGAATTCTTGGCTGAGCTCCCAAAGCCTGAAGGGTCAAAAACATGTCGCTGGTGGTTCAGGGTATATGCCCCCCCCCCCCCCCCCGCCCCCCAAAGCAAAGGGGGAAAAAATCCTGTCTTGCCTTTTTTCAGTGTCACCGTATGTCTACTGGATGCTGCTGGCAGATCTGGTGCTGCAGCGCTACACAGCAGCATCCCCTTCCCTTCCCTTGCAGATGGTACAGTAGGACTGATATCCATCATCGTCATCCCGTTGAGTGCTCCTGGCTGGCCTCGGTGAAGTCAGCCAGGGGTGCCTGGGCAAAAATGGGAATGGCTCCCAGGTCATTCTCTTCTTTAAGCTTTGTCTAATGGAGATTCACTCCTGCCTTGAATATCCTAGCAGCTGGAGGCTGCCCTCCCCTCCCCACTTTGATCTCTGCTTGCAGAGGCAATAAAGTCAGTGTTGTTCATGCATTCTTTATTACTTCATCGCACAAATGGGGGGGGATAACTGCCACAGTAGCCCAGGAGGGAAGAATGGGTGGCGTTGCAGGGGCACCCCCTAGAATGGCATGCAGCTCATCATTTCTGCGGGATGTCTGGGGCTCTGACCCAGAGAGGCCGTTGGTCTCTCTGGTTCTTTAGTAGGCTTGCCTGATATTCTACGCAGGACTGACTCTCCATTAGACAAAACTTAAGGACGGGAATGACCTGGGAGCCATTCCCATTTTTGCCCAGGCACCCCTGGCCGACTTCACCGAGGCTGGCCAGGAGCACCCATGACAGCAGCAGCAGATGGTACTGTGTGGCTGGTAACCTTCATTGTCACCTTGCAAGGCAGCAGACAGTGCAGTAGGGCTGGTAACCGTCTCTGCTAACTTGCAAAGGCAAGGGGATGCTGCTGTGTAGCGCTGCAGTACCGCATCTGTTAGCAACATCCAGTAGATATACGGTGACAGTGGGGAAAAAAGACTGAAAGGGCTCCATGGTTGCCGTGCTGTGCCGTCTGCCCAGACGATCCAGGGAAAAGGGCGCGAAATGATTGTCTGCTGTTGCTTTCACGAAGGGAGGATTGACTGACATTTACCCATAACCACCTGTGGCAAATTTTTGGCCCCATCAGGCATTGGGATCTCAATCCAGAATTCCAGTGGGCGGGGGAGACTGTGGGAACTATGGGATAGCTAGCCACAGTGCAACACTCTGGAAATTGATGCACACCGCCGAATTAATGTGCTTAGTGTGGCCACGTGCACTCGACTTTATACAATCTGTTTCCAAATATCGGTTTCTGTAAAATCGGAATAATCCTGTAGTGTAGACATACCCTTAGTATTCAGCTTTCAGGAGAGTTGCTTTAGTAACTAGCTTACCTCTCTTCTCTACTTACTACTGCCTTCTATAGTTGAGTATTTTCTCCTGATGGACATTGTTGTGGTTTAAAAATAAACACAGCTGTGTTTGACAATTAGCTTTCTTGTGGTTTTTGTTGATTTTGAATTTTACTCTTTTTTTGTAATTAAGTAGTTGTGCGGGGAGGGGGGGAGAGTATATCTCTAAATCCTGAATCAGCTAAATTTGTAACTCTCTTCCTCAAAATACTGTAGTTTCCCTTTCAGCAGTCACAGAGAAGCCATGTAGGTTAGAGAAAGGAGTATGAAACTGAAAGTCAAGAACATGAGAATTTTAATTCATGCCATGCAATTGATTTGCTCTGTGCTGTTGGACTAGGTAAACTGAAATATAGAGGTAAAGCAATATCTATAAAATAAGTACTGACTTTGAGAACTTGGAATGAAAAATTCAGTAGTGTGCATTACATACTTAAAAAAACAAACACTAAACTTCCCCAAATTCAGACTACTTCTGGCCTAGAGATAGGAAAATGCATCTGAAAACTCAGTGAAAAAAATTCACTTCAGATTAAGCTGATAGCAGTTAGGGTTGCCAGTTTTGGTTAAATATATTCTTGGAGGTTTCATCACATGACATAATCTTTAATTCCTGGAGATTTCAGCACAATCCTGAAGGGTTGGCAACTCTAACAGCAATACTCCCATTGATTCTGTTGGGACAAGAACTTCACTTTTGGTGCTTGCTAACGTTAGAGAAGGCCTTTGGAGCAATGGTTGTCTTAATGTGTCAAAACGCTAAGTAGATTGTTGGTGCTTAATAAATTAAATGCAAATAGCAAACTATTGATGAGATTGATGCTACTTTTGCATATTATTGTAGTTATGAAGGCACTGCTATAATTAACTTTTTTTTTTTTTTTTTTCCCCCCCTTTTCTAGACTGATGAGGTACATGCAAAAGATAATACAAGGCCTGGTGTTAACAGTACAGGTAATTGAACTTACCCTGCAGTCTTAACAACATTTGGTATCCGAGCAGTGGCTTTTGAAATTAGTATTCTTTAGAACAAGGGAGGGCAAACTATGGTCCATGGGCCGAATCTGGCCGGTCAGAGCTTTCAGTCCAGCCTGCAGGATTGCCAGTCCCGTGGTGCAGCAGGGCTAAGGCAGGCTCCCTGCCTGCCATGGCCCTGCGCCACTCCCAGATGCAGTCAGCACCACATGCCTGCAGCCTCTGGGGAACGGGAGGAGGCAGAGGACTCCCCTGCAGTTCCAGTTGGCCAGGAATGGGGAACTGCAGCCAGTGTGAGGTTGGAGGATAATACCTGCAGGCGAGGACAGCGTGCAGCAGAGCTGCCTGTCCCACCCCACCCACAAGAGCCATTGCCAGACATGCTGGCCACTTCCAGGAGTGGTGCAGGGCAAGAGCAGCCAGGAAGCCTGCCTTAGCCCCACTGTGCGCTGCTGCTACCTCAGAGCCACTCAAAGTGGCACTGGGCCACACCCCGCATCCAACCCCCTGTCCTGAACCTCCTGAGCCCCCTGCTGAACCCCTTCTGCA
Organism: Chelonoidis abingdonii; assembly: GCF_003597395.2. NCBI lineage: Eukaryota > Metazoa > Chordata > Testudines > Testudinidae > Chelonoidis > Chelonoidis abingdonii. Next base: position 27,195,441 of record NC_133771.1, on the reverse strand, counting down.
CTCCAAACCCCTGCCCCTGAGCCCCTTCCTGCTCACTGTACCACCTCCCACACCCCGCACTCCCTCCTGCTCCCCTGCCCCAGCCCTAAATTCATGGCCCTGCATACAGTTTCTCCACCCAGATGTGGCTCTTGGGCCAAAAAGTTTTCCCATCCCTGCTGTAAAAGATACCATCATGAGGTACAGTTGAGTTGCATTGAGAGAGAGGCCCTACGAAAAGGTATAGCATATCTCAGTTCCTGGAGTCAAGTGATTTAGGTCATAGTGAAATGGGAAAAAAGCTTGTTTCTAGTCCTCAAGTTTGCAAAGAAAAGCTCGGAAATGGAGTTTGAATATAACTGAGGCAGGGATGTCTGCCTGAGTCTGCAGACACCTTCTCTCAGCCACTCAGGTTAACTTCCTCATGAGAGGTACTTTAACTCTTGCTGGGGGAAGAGAATTCTTCACCCTTTTTCTTTGGGGCAGGAGAATGTGAGTGCAGACTTGGCTATTGCACCTATCCATACTAATATACCTGGTTTTTGTGATAAGTGTTCAAAGCAGCCTTCAGAAAACCGTTTAGTAACAAATTTAGAAAATGTCACTCAAGGCATTTATAAAAATGCTAATCATCTCTTGTTATACTCAGAAATGTGGTCTGAAGCTATTAAAATACTAAAGGGAGAGTATGCTGTTCGAGCAATTAAGGAACACAAGATGGATCAAGCAATTATTTTCTGTAGAACTAAAATAGACTGTGATAACATGGAGCAGTACTTTATGCAACAAGGAGGAGGTAATATTTCTCATTGTAAACTTATTTAATCCATTTTATTGATATTTCAATTGACTGTTTAGGTCTGAAATAGTCTTCCACTTCTGCTTTCTTTTTTTTTTTTTTTTTAAGAAATACTAATACTTGAAGATGTTTATATCAAATGTTTTTTTTGTTCTTCTTTCAGAATGTTTCAGGTCTTAATTATAAAATTTTCTGAAAGCTGTAAGATTAGTTAACCACTAGTTGATCACCTGTGTTGATGGCATACTGTGATCACCAAACTTTTCTTGGCCTCTTGGCACCTGAGATCCATGTACTGTAAAACGTAATTAGATGGTGATAAAACTTACTTGTAATGTGTCACTTATACCTTCCAAAAAAAAGCTTAAAATGAACTGCTCCATAACAAAATAGTATGTTACTGTGATATGTCTGAACCGTATCTTCTGCCTGACATTTAAAACCTCTTCTCACAGAGATCATCTTTGTACAACATCTGAAGTTTTGGACTTAAACTTCTGTATGTTTGTAGTATGCTGTCAATGTGATTATTGAATGGTTTTTATATTTTATTCTTTGTTCAATAGAATATTAATAACCCATTTTTTTTTAATTTTTTTTTTTTTTAAGGCCCAGATAGGAAAGGACATCAGTTCTCATGTGTCTGTCTGCATGGTGACAGAAAACCTCATGAAAGAAAACAAAACTTGGAAAGATTTAAGGTAAAAATACAGGCTATGTTATGGTTCTTCTTAGTCCCCAAACAAATCTGAACCAAAATGACTAGATGTGGAACTGCAGTATTCCCAAACTACTGCAATAAGGGTGTTTATTTCATATGAGGATGTCTGTGATGCCAGAGGGCCTTGTAGTATCTGGATTGAGAGAACAGTATGCAAAGTGTATCTGCTATTTTGCCCAACTACTTCTCCAAACACTTCTCCATTTCATGCTACTCAGAGTTCCAGAGAAGATTGAACAAGTCATTCACAATGCAATATGGAATGTGGAGAGATTACTACTTTTAGTGGCCTACCTACGTACCTGAAGTTGTAAGGAAATAGTTTTCTCTTGTGGCCGTGGGATAGGGCTCGTAATATCATATGTGGTGTTTTATTAATAACATAACCCATGCTTAATGTGTATGGCCAGTCTTCCAATTTTAGGAGCATCCACATTAAAATAACTCATCAAGCCAGAGGCCCAGGATGTAATTATTCACTATTGTTTAAACCCTGTGACATGTTCTTCCTGTAATTAGAAGCTATACACAAGCAATTACACTAACTTAAAGACTAGGACCAATTATTTTTTTAAAGGAACCGAACATTAGCCTAAACAAGTAACCCAACTTTCAAAGGATACTCTATCTAAAGGCCCTTGCAGTGAGTGTGAGGTGGGGGAGGGAGGAGGTTTTGTTCTTAAAAACTGTAGTGGGTTTAACTATGAATTCAATTTTTCCTCAGAAAGGAGATGTCAGATTCTTGATCTGCACCGATGTAGCTGCTAGAGGAATTGATATCCATGGTGTTCCTTATGGTAAGAAGTCTAAATATGATTAACACATGAATTTTAGCTATGGAACTCCTGTAAGGATGTGCTTAAGTATGTGAATATACAGACTAGTTAAACCGAATGTATAATAACCACACTAAGAGAACATTAAGGTTTCAAAAAGAAGCACTCGAATATTAGGAAGTTCACAGGCAGTCTTAATTTGGCCATCTTGTATATGTATGTGTGACGTTGCAGTCTTTAACTATATAATCACTTATTTTTCTGGGGAGGAACCCCAGAAAAGTCTTATACTGTGAGCTGTTGACCAACCTTTAACTATAGGTGTTTCAGCCTGAGCTGGCTACAATTTGGAGGGGGTTGAAGCAAGAATTTTTTTAAAAAAAATATCTTGTCCTGTCAACTGGTTTTTGTTACTCTATAAAACTGTGTTGCATATGCATGAAAAAGGGATTACAGCAGAGTTGAGGTAGAATAAGTTAACAGTATGTATGATTACTATAAGTAGTTAGTACAACCTGGGTTGTATGCTCCTGCTATGAATTGTCATACTCCTATATGTGGTAACCTCCACCTTTTATATTAATGCAGTTATCAATGTCACGCTTCCTGATGAAAAGCAAAACTACGTTCATCGAATTGGGAGAGTAGGCAGAGCTGAAAGGTATGTTGGAGCCTTCATCAATCTTTTAATGGGTTTGTTTAATGCTTCAAATGCACTTAAGTACTTTTTTTCAAACATTTCAGAATGGGTCTGGCGATTTCCCTCGTGGCAACAGAAAAAGAGAAGGTAATTCTAATTCAAAAGCTGAAGCACTGGGCAGAACAAAAGTTGTTTGAAGTTTATCATGGCTGATATCTAACTTAATCTCTTGCATTGGAAGACACCTGTTTGTGTACTGTACTTTGGTTTAGTGCATCTGCATCTTTAACTGAGTATTGTAATTCTTATACTGGATTTAATGAAAATAATAATGCCTTAATATATAAGTGATTAAATTTGTTTTTTATTTGTGTGGCATATATTTCATTTCTTGTCTAGGTGTGGTATCATGTTTGTAGTAGCCGTGGAAAGGGTTGTTATAATACCAGGCTGAAGGAAGATGGAGGTTGCACTATATGGTACAATGAGATGCAGGTAATCTTTCATTTTGTTTTTTTAATTTAAAAATATCACCTTTTTTTATGTAAAAGGAGTGGAAAAAAATAGCTGATACTTGTTTCTCAAGGATTGAGAGGAATTTACATTATAATTTTTGTCTTGTTTAAGTGAAGCATAAATCGTGTTAGTTTCAAAATCAAAATTGTGGTGGTTGGGAATATATATATTTCATTTTAATCTACAAATTCTGAAATTCAGTTTGATTATATTATCCTGTTGATAAATATCCAAGAACTCTTTTTTTCTCTTTTCTTCTGTCCTCTTAGTTTTGGCACTGACTTAAATCCAGTGTCTTCACAGATAAAATAACTGATACCCTTGTACTAGGATATTGCTAGTGAATTTTAAAAAGGACAGTTAAGATGTAATTAAACAATGATTAATACATAACAGAAAGCAGAATGTCTCACTTTTATTGCCTGGTCAAATAGACTGACGATAAGTTTGCCTGTCCGTTTTAAGAATGTAATATCGCTTCATGCAATAATTTCCTATCAGTTTTTGATAATTTAAAGTGCAGCTGATTATGTTGCTATTGCACGGACTGATAATAGAATCTTGTTTTTTCATCTTCCATATCCAGAATAACATGCAGATTCTAAATGCATTTTACCACCTTCCTAACCACATGCTGTGAACTGTTATAAAATGGGATTAAAAATTTGATATCATTCAATTCATTTCATTTACTGAGATGAAGTATCTCTTAAGACTACTTATATCTGTCATTCCTCTTAACGTGAGAATATCTCTCTTTTTTTTTTTTTAATACAAGTACAGATTTTTGAATGTTATGTCCAGTATGAAATTGCTGGAAATTCATGGCAATTTGCACTTGTGAAATATTAAATGCCTTGTATGTAATAAAATAAGCAGTTAGGTTCAGACCACAAGTTATTCTGTGTGGGTTGGCCCCATTAAAGTCAATAAGGAAGGGGTTCTCAGACTGGGCATCATGAGCCCTTGGGGTTGGAAGGTGGTTACATGGGGGTTGCAAGCTGTCAGCTCCATGGGGCTGATAGCCCCAAGCTTCAACTAAATTACTCCCCTCCCCACTTTAATTTATATGAGGAGAGTCACAATCGGAGACTTACTGTGTGAAAGGGCTCATCAATATCAAATGTTTGAAAACCACTGCAGTAGGGGCACCGTATGGATGTAGGGGGTCTGCCCATAGAGTTACTTGTAGTCTCAAAGGGGCCTTGATTATAACAGTTGTGGTTATTCTGTATCAAAAGGAGTGTCATATGTAAGACACAAGAGATAGTAATTCCTCTTTCCTCACCATTGGTGGGGCCTCAGCTGAAGTACTGTGTCCTTTTTGGGCACCACCCTTTAAGAAAGATGTAGACAAACTGGAGAGAGTTCAGAGAGCAACAAAAATAAAAAGTTTAGAAAACACGACCTGTGAGCAATGGTTGAAAGAATAGGCCATGTTTAAAAAACACGACTTTGTGGGGGGGGGGACAGAAGTCTTCAAATGTAAAAGTTATTCTAAAGAGAACAGTGATCAGTTGTTCTCTATGTTCACAGAGTAGAATAAGAATTAAAAAGCTTAGTTTGTAACTAAGGAAATTTTAGGTTGGATATTAAAACGGGCGGGGGGTGGGGGAGAGGGATTGTTAAGGAATAGAACAGGTTACCTGGAATTCCGGCCACTGAAGGCTTTTAAGAAAAGGTTAGACACAAACAGGATGTACTGGCCACCGCTTCCAGCAGCTCCTATTGGCATGGAGCGGCGAACTACAGCCATGGGAGCTGTGATCAGCCGAACCTGCAGACACGGCAGGTCAACAAACCGGCCCCATCCGCCAGGGGCTTTCCCCGCACAAGTGGCGGAACAAGTTTGGGAACCCCTGGTCTAGAGAGAGAGACTTAATCACTGCAGTGATTAAAATCACAAGTGAGGGAACTCAAGAGGTCATCTAGTCTAAGCTAGTATGCCTATGCTTCTGAGACTTTATTCCTTTCAGGGCAAACTCTGTTCTTGGATGTATGCCACTCCTGTTGGAACCACTGAACGTTAATCACTGGTTTAGAACAATATAATACTATCTTTTGCTTCAGAAATGAAAATCTTTAAGACTGAATTGTTGGGGGGGGGGGGGTTGTTTTTTTCTTTCTTAGTTGCTGGGTGAGATTGAAGAGCATCTGAACTGTACTATTTCCCAAGTTGAGCCAGACATAAAAGTACCAGTGGATGACTTCGATGGGAAAGTTACATATGGACAAAGAAGGGCTGCAGGCGGTAAGCGACTAACTAGTGTTCGATAGTCTAGTTATGTTTCGCTCAGTCAGTTAGCGGAAACATTGGAAAGTGACTTAATGATAAATTGACAAAATGGTCCGTATCCTCAGACTTAATTTATGTAACCACTCTTTTTATGTAACCTTTTGGAAGAGCTCATGTCACTAAACGAAGCATCCATGATTATTTTCACTCCGCTCCCTATATGTGACTGTGATACATGGCAGGCCATCAAATGTAATGTTCTCCTGTGTGGATCCTGTGTGTTTTTTTTTGTTTTTGTTTTTGTTTTTTTTCCAAAATATAAATTAAGGATGTGGGTTCTTTTCAGGCAGTTGCAAGCATGGCTATGTATTTATGGCCGGGAGCATGTGTTTAACCATAACCATAAATTCAGTTAAATAAACTGATCTTCTAAACTCTGATTTTTATTAAAGGTATTTTTATTAGTTTTTGTCTAGATAAATAAAATTTGTTTCTAGCTTAGTTGCAACAGATAATATTTGCTGTGTGTGGTGAGGGCTGCAAGTTTGCCAGTAGCAAGTTAGTAAGGCTGGAATAGTTAACTTTCTGAACAATTGCAACTGAACATAAGTACTGCTGACAAGTTATTTCAAGCATGTCCTTTAGAGTGTGGTTCTTTTTTTGGCAGGTGGAACCTATAAAGGCCATGTGGATATTTTGGCACCTACAGTACAAGAGTTGGCTGCCCTTGAAAAGGAGGCTCAGACATCTTTCTTACATCTTGGCTACCTTCCTAACCAGCTGTTCAGAATGTTTTGAATGTGCCACACTTTAGGCAAGACTTGAATAATAAAATAAGCTCCACATTGAAAATACTATAATCTTGTGCTGCCTCTCGGCAGTAGTATTTACAATAACTCTTAAAAACAAGGCACTGTTCTTGCATGTCAAGCAACCCTGTTCAAGAATGTAGACGCCCATGTTTTAGCTATCATAAATGTTGGCCTAATAAAAGAGAACTAATCTAAACTTGAGTTGTGTTTTGTTTTTGTTTTTTGCATTTTTCCCCATCACCTTTGAGTGAGTTTTCAGAATCACTAGTTCTGTAGCGTTTTCATTTACTAAAAATGCAAATATAATTTACCCTTGAGTGAGAATGTTATATATCTTTCTGCAAAATATAAAATGATTTGTCTTGGTACTGTTTTGTTGGGTTAAATTCAGTTTTCAATCACATAGTCAACCTTGACAAACTTTTGTTCACTTGTGTTCTAGTTCTTTAAAAAAAAAAAAAGGGGGGGGGTATTTTTAATGCATATTATAACAAACAACTGACTTTTCACGAAGTACATTGTTTTAAAATAAATATTATGGGGAAAAATCCATCAAGTTTAAGTATCTTAGAAATTAGAGGCTCTGACTTGTATCTACAAAAACGTGGAACTTAGGTCCTCTCAAATTATCCTGCTTTGCTTGAGTATTGCAGAACATTGAGTCTTCTGCAATTTAGCATGTGTAATCTAGTTTGTTGGGGCAAGTCAATGAACACTGAATTCACTTGGCTAAACGGAAGTCCGTGGGCCCAGGAGCGTGCAGCGTTCATAAGCATTACAAGTGACCATCTTCATTCTGCAGACCATTATAAATGGTAATAGTCAAAGGCGCTAGTAGGGAGGGTTTTGAATAGCCCTCTGATATCCTTGTGGATATCCTCTTTTTATATCAGAGATGTAGCCATGTTTGTTGCTTTTTACAGATCCAGACTAAGAGTCCTGTGGCACCTTATAGTCTAACATGTATTGGAGCATAAGCTTTCATAGTTGAATACCCACTTCGTCAGATGCATGTAATGGAAATGTCCAGAGGCAGGTATAAGTATGCAGGCGAGAATCAGTCTGGAGATAACGAGGTTAGTTCAATCAGGGAGGGTGAGGCCCTCTTCTAGCAGTTGAGCTGTGAACACCAAGGGAGGAGAAACTGCTTTTTATAGTAGCTATAAATTGCATATGCACACTTCAGGTAAAAGCTGTGTAATGGCATTTTCATTTAAAAGTTTGGATTTATTCCATTTTGTGGCTTCAGGTAAAAACCTTAAAGTTACTTTAAAATTATTTTCAGTGGCTTAACAAAGCAATTGCTGCTTTGACACTTAAATATCCAAAGCTACAGGAAGTATCTGATATTGTGTGAGTGGTGTTCTATTCCCCTGAATATCTTCTCCATTCTTGTGAGCAGAAAACCAATTTCCAGAATTGGAGTAGTGTGCTTGCTTGCCAGAATGGAGGAAATGGCCCAGTGTGCATTGGGATGAGAACCCAGCAGCCTAGGTTTCAAGTTGTCCCACAGAGAAATATGTAGTATTTCAACATAAGAGACTATGTTGTGGGAGTGGGGCCGGGAGAGGGAAGAGAACTTATTTTGTCAGTAACTTAAAACTGACTTACAAAAAATGATGAAAGATTCATTAGAACTTGATACCATAACTGAATTGGGCAATGTCCTATGAGTTCTCTTTTTGTCTCTGAAAATCTTTCTAGTGTTCTTGTACTTGATACAATCAAGGGTGCCACAAGTCAGGCAGGCTCTCACCAGTGTGTTTCCATGTGGCGATGGAAGTCCACCATGTGACTTCACATCAGAAAAGGTAATAATGGTTCCCCTTCCTCATCCTCAGTATGACATACACAAAGCAGGTGCACTTAATTGAACAGTGTTCTTTAAGTAGTTCAAAAATTGTAGGTGTAAGTGAAATTTTCATTTTGCAACACTAAAATCACTACATACAAACACACAAGCATCAGAATCATTCAGTGAGTGGAGATTTTTTTGTCAGTAAAATTGTTCCCTAAACATTCATCCAAGTGTAAAGCATATAAAAGAAATTTCTGAACAGAACTTGCAAAAATGTTCAGACCAGGTGTCTCAAGCAAGAGCCTTGTTCAGGCACCAAAATAAAAACTGAGGCATTAAATATTCACAATTCTGAAGTCCAATCCTAAGACTGATGATGGCTAAAGAGAGCTTTAAATACATAATTTTTAGGCACTCGGGTTTGGGAAAACATTGGCTTTCTTTTTCCAGCGTCAGCCTCTCTTATATTTAAGAGGCTTCCCTGTGGTAAACCTTCAGAACCTGACTATGCTAAACAGAATGTAGGGCAAGGTGTAGGCATTGCTGTAGATCGTTGCTGGGGGCAGTTGTGTGTTTTGTTGAGGTGGTACATTGTCAAGGCTGTTTGTGCTCCCTATTGCAAGGAATTAAACTGAATTGCTTGTATTAAATCAGGCTGCCGGCTACATCAGTGGCAGTTTGTTACTATAACTTTTACTGATCATCTGTCTCAGAAGACAAATAAGACCACCTTCCTCGTAAGTCCATAAAGCTGAGAGCTGAACTCAGCTAAGATGCTTAGATTTTGTTTTAGTCAAAGTAGCTTGCCCTATTGACAAGAGCAGCTGCTTGCTGCTGGTTGTAGGTTAGGAGCCTTTGGAAATAGGCAAAGACTGATGCTGTATAGGCAAGCAACCCAAGCTACCTAGCCAAGGCCCCAATTAAGTGCCCTTTTCAAACGGATTCTTTCTGAATCAGGCAGCGTTGATTTGCTTTTGCATCCATGGCTGAGAGATGATAAAGATGAGTTTTTGCTGCCAGTCTAAATCTGGAGCAGTTCTGTTGGTTTTAAGTGCAGTCACACCAGTGCAAACAAGGTCAGAATATCTTGGAAACTCAGGTAGCAAATAACATGAATCTATTTGAGCTGGGCATGAGAACACAGACACCAATGATAATATCCAAAATATTATTCATACTAGTATCCTGGTCATTAAATTGGCTGCCAAATTAATATTGAAGGCTTCGGGGTGGGGGGGGTGTCGGGTGTTTTTTTTGTTTGTTTGTTTGTTTTTAGTAATGAACTTAGGAAAATCTATTGACTGCCTCATGGTGGTGCTAATGTTTCATTGATGCCTAAGGAGCACAGAATCTAAACTAGTCTGTTACTGCCACTTGGTGTCAATGTGTTTTTTTGTTTTTTTTTCTTTGTTTTTTTTTAAATGGTGAAATTGTTTCAAGCTAAATATTTTTTTTTTTTTAATCAAAATATTGGATCTTCATGTATGGAGCTAAGCTTAGTGTTCACAATGAAGAAACTTTACTTCATTAGCTGACTTGTTGCTGCAACAGGATTAAACATGCAATTTAAACTATCAGTGTTTTTATCCACAACTAACTAAGCAATCTGTACCTTGTTTTGGGTACAATATGAATTCCTGCTGTAGACAGATCACCTGTACATGTCAAAACTGTGTGTGTTCATTGCTGTTCTCAGTAACTCTAGTAATCAGCATGGAATGAGAAATGTACAACCCTGTGTAAGTAGCTCTGTTGCTAAATGTCTTTAAATTTCAGCGCTTTGAATGAAGAGGTGGTAATGATGGCCAGCAAACCAGTACACATACACATTAATTGTTCCTGGTCAAAAGTGAGTTGTTATGTTACATTTTAAGAATATAATAAAATTTAGCAAAGAATGCTAACTTTCACTTTTCCTGAATTTCTTGTTTTAGAAAAGAAAGTCTTAAAATGGGTGTAATTGGAAGGAATAAGATGTTGAATTGTGTATCACAGATCCACTTATTTGGGCTCTATTTTACAGTCTGAAATACTAATTCAACAGCTTTGTATGTCTCATGAGAATTCACGGTCTTATTGGATGATTAACTATTGGAGTATTTATAACTACTGGAAGTAATCTTTCTTTGTTTTCCTTTTCTACACTATAAAGATTCCTTTTATGGAAGGGAAAAGGATACAGATGGTGTTTGCCACTCTGTCCAAACTGCTTAGTTGGGGCCCCTTTTTAGTGTACTCCAAAGGCAGGAGTTCAGTGGTCTCTTACACTTAAGTATGGTTCTATTTTGCTACTGTGAGGGCAGACAAAATTGCTTCTGGCAATACTGTGTTTTGCTTCAATGTTCTCATGTTTATGGAACCACACAAGCAAATAAATGTGCCTAGTCTACTTGAAGATGTAATTGGTCTGTGGTCACTTCCATATGTGAATATCCATATAATGCTATGTATCTAACTTATTTTCCCTCATAATTAAATCAATTATCAAAATAGCTTAGGGTGCATAGTGCTAACAAAAACGTGGGATGAAACAAAATGAGCTGAGCTACAAGTTTATATTTTTGATTGGGGATTGCATGCACACACTATGCAATGTTTTAAAATTAAGATTTTTATTTTGGGGGTGTGTGTGTTGCGGGGTGGGGAAAATGAGGACTCGAGGTGGTTAGCTGGCTGGGTTGGGTTGTGTGTGTTTAAATCCTCCGCCAGTCACAGTTCTACCTCTAGTCACCTGTGGACCAAGAATAACCATGAATTTATGAAAGTTAAACCTGGAAGAAACCTAATTAGCACCTATTGTAGGGGATTCCCTTGACAATTAGTTTGTTCTCAATATATCGTATTCACCAGACATTTCAGCACAAACTTTATAGACAAGTGTTATAACTGTTTGAAAGTATCTCCTCATAATGCTGAATGATCTCCTCCATAACCTTGCTGACAGCTTCATAAGGTGGGTGAGTGATTCCTGTCCTAGCTCTATGTATAGTGCTTGTCATCAACATAGTGCTTTTATCTATACATTTTTAAAGCCCTTTACAAAATAGGTCAGTATCATTATTCCCATCTTACAGATGTGGAAATGATGGTAGAGATGCAGAGTGACTTGCCCAAGGTCACTCAGCAGGCCAGTGGCAGAGCCAGGAATAAAACACTGGTCTCCTGAGTCTTTCTGGTCTTATACTAGCAGACAGTACAGTGGAGTCAGACTTGAGACAGAATAGGGCCTAGGTCTCCTGATTTCATAGACCTCTGCTCAAGCCTGTATATCATGCGCCCTCTCTAAACATGACGATCTTACCAAGAATTTGTCATAGTAATGCTTGGAAAATACACACTGTGCTACCTAAAATATTTTATCCATATAGGCCCAAAAAAAAAGTAATCCTTGTAATGACCAATTAAAGATATCTAGTGCTAAAGTTCTGAATACTGTTGCTCATAGCTGATATACTATTATAAAGCAAGGTATTAAAAGTGCTGTATTATGACTGAGTTAATTAGTAGAACATGTATGTACATATGCTGAACTGGGGTTATATACTGCAATACCCGAGAGGGCATTAGACAGGTGAGCCATACTGTTTTCTAGTTGGCTGAAGACTTACTTTGCCTACAATTACAGAAAAATTAATGTGATGCAGCAAACTAAAGCGAGGAAACCGTGTGTGTTCAACAAGTCAATTAGATCCGGGACGTATGAAAACATCCCACCAGTTAAAATGCATAAGCTAATAAAAGTACCCTGCCCACCAGCCTTTGCCTCCTGATTTTCATTAACTGTCAGCTGCTCTGGGCGAAAACCCAGCAGATAGTCCAAGCACAACAGGTACCATCATCATATCTAACTTGAAACAAAACTAATTATCTCTATTTAATGCTAAAAGCCACACCATGAACACAGGCCAAAAATACATGATCAGTAAAATCCCATTATAAACACCTGTTCTCTACACAAGCTATCTTTCTACTTCTTTTGAGCACCAGCACCTTCTAATGAGGCTTCATCTTATTATGTAAACTACATCCAAGATACGCTCTCTGACATACTTGAGTAGCTGGCATATTAGCAGCTGCTATATTATATATGCAGCGTCTGCAGCATGGTCTTCATAAACTTGAGAGATGGTTGTGAAGGACAAACCTGCTTTACTAAAGTGAATGAATAATTATTGTAAAACAGTGGTTATGAAATTTTAGCTGCAGCTTAGTAGCCATATTTTAAATTGGCTGTTTCAAAATTCTAAGCCGTTTGTGTACATTAGCTTCTTCAATGGTAGTAGGTTAGACTTTTACCCAGAATTGGGACCAAAAAACATGCAAAAGTAATATGACTCAAGTGTGTTGTGGGGTTGGTGGGTTTGTTTGGGGTGGGTGGGTTTTATTTTTTTTGTTGCTATTTAAACTTCTAGGCTAGTTTTTTGCATTTAAAAAAAATGGTATCTACATTGTCCTCTTGTATCATAAGTTACAGCCTAATGCAATTTGAAATAGAATATTAGACCTTCATACTTGGGTTTACAATAACTGTCAGCTCATCCATACCTACAGTACTGCTACCAGTACTATTATAGTGTGCCAAACTAATGAATAGAACACTTTTTTTTCCAAATTCAAGGAAAAGTCTCTAAAAGCTTTAAAATGAGCAGAAGCCACTTAAAGTTCTGTCAACAGTCCAAATTACATAAAAATCTTGCTGTGACAGCTTGATGTGCAATATGCTACTTTTTCACTAGTGTCTTTATTTAATTCCATTTTCTAAAGCATATAGTACCTTGAAATATACAGCAGCTTTTTTCCTTAGCATCCTACTGAGTTTAAAAAATTAAACAAAACAACCTTGTGTGCTCTCAACCTTCCTTAACTGCTTTAAAGGACACAATCTTTGCATCTCACAACATAAGACATTTTTCATTTGGCAACTGAACTTTAAAATGTAAACACATTTTCTAAAGATGAATGATTGACCTAAAATGAAAAATAAGTTAAACCCAGGGTGGTCCATGGTGCCCCATCTACCTAGGCTGCAAGGGCTATTCTAGACACACTTTAATTAGTGTGTGATCTTGCATGCAATCTATACTCAGAGAGGTGCCCCAGCATGCACCGTTCTGCAGTGTATTGAATACAGCAAGAAATGCCCAGGACCTGGTCAAGTTAAACATGGGTTATAAAATAACCCAAACAGTCAGGGATATGGGTTTGCAATCAGAACACATCCTCCAATTTCATCTTGCCTTTGCAATTCCCCTTTTCAAAATAAAATCTTTTTTTAAAAAGGGAGACCCTGTAACATCCTTTTCCTACTCAGACTGCGTGTGTCCAGAATCATACCTGCTTTTTGTCACTAAAGTAAACAAGTTAGTTGCCTTTTACTCCTGTTAAGCCTGCATGCTGAAGAGAGCAAACTGTATATTGTTGATTCTCCACACATTTGTTTGCAGGGTTCCAGTCAGTTTACATCTGTTGTTAACTAGTTAAGACCATGGGGTTTGCACAGGGGTCATTGAAAGCCTAATTTGGCCTGCAGAACTTATTTGTAATGAGTGTGAGAAGGGGAACTTAAGGTGGGGCGGGGGGGACTTGCAAAGCCCATGCTCTTTGCATGGCTGCCAGTTAGGAAACAATACATCTTGTAAACATGGGTCGTTGGTAAAAGTTTTCAAAAGTCACCAGTGAGTCAGGTGTTTCAATTTTTGGTGTGCTGCTGAAGATACTTTTAAAGGGTCCTGATTTTCAGAAAATGCTGAGCCCTCACCTCTGAAAATCAGGCCCCTTTCTAAGATGTCTTAAAATCACTAATCAGGTTGCAAAAACTTAGCTACTGAGAGAACTCTCTCTTCCACTCACATGCCATCTTTTTATAGTCACTAAAACGGAGTGAAAATTTACATAAGCTCCCTACAGTCTAGCATTCATTATATTGATTACTTAAGAATCCCCTATTATCATTTTGAGGGTTGACAGGTTCTTGCCCCACGATCAGACCCAGTATTATTCAAATTACACCTCTACCCTGATAGAACATGACCTGATATAACACGAATTCGGATATAACGCAGTAAAGCAGCGGGGAGCCCCAGACCCTTTAAAGTGCCACCTGAGCCCTGCTACTTTACTGCGTTATATCCAAATTCATGTGGAGCCCCGGGCCCTTTAAATCCCTGCCCAAGCCCGGCTGCCAGAGCTCCGGTGGTGATTTAAAGGGACCAGGGGTTCCCACAGCAGCTGAAGCACTGGGCTCTTTAAATCCCCACAGCCAGGCTTGGGTAGTGATTTAAAGAGCCAAAGGCTCCAGCTCTTGCAGGGAGCCCCGGGCCTCCCCACAGCAGCTGGAGCACTAGGACCTTTAAATCACTGACAGGGAAGCTGGTCCAGTCTGGTATGGCATACCAGCCCAAACCCGATATAACGCGGTCTCACCTATAAGGCGGTGAGATTTTTTGGCTCTTGAGGACTGCGTTATATCGGGGTAGAGGTGTATTATATAGTTGGGAACCCCAATGTACACAGTTGCAACACTCGTGCTATAGAAACTTTTAAATGTATTAATAAATTGTAGTTGTAAATATCAGTCTCAAACACCCCAGCTTAGTAAGATAGAGATACCACAGAATGTACATCTACACACCTGTATATTCACACCATCCCTTGGAGAACAACCTGAAGTGTTAGACATCATCTTCCTCGTCACCATCACCTTCCCCATCATCACCAGAGGACATCATTCTGGGACCTCCCAAGGACTACATCTCTCTCTCTCTCTCTCTCTCTCTCTCTCTCTCTCTCCTACTGCCCCTAGCCTGGGATGCCACTTTTATAATATGTTACGCTGATGCCGTTATGTTTGATCCATATTTAGTAGGTGATTTTTCCCCTTTTCCTTATTTGTATTTCCTCACCTTACTAATGTTGGAGTAACTTTTTCCTATAGGTTACTATATCAATGATCCCAACTTATTATCATATATGTCAATTCGTTACCATGGCCCTTTTGTGAGTAGGTATCACATTTGTTATTTCTGTCCCAACCGGTTATTTTGGTTCTTTCCAAGTTGCGGTGTACCTGGTAAGTTTAAAAGGCTATGAACTTAGAAAAGCCCATGTGCCAACCTGCTTTAACGCATCCTCTATGTTAAAGGTTGCAGCCATATATGAACCTTCTGCTTTAGAACCATCTATCTAGGTGAAAGATCCCAAATGTATGTATGCTAACCTTGCCTTAGCTCAACATACAGGATGTGGCCTGCAGGTCCCTTGTGTTACAGCCAAAATATACTCTAATATAAGCCTATTCTAATAAATAACCAAACCAATAAGAAACTTATAAGAAAATATATAGAGGCAAGCAAGCAGACTAGCCTTATATATATCTCATGTACCTGTTATGTGTGTCCGTTCATTGCCAGGATGCTTCTGTGGTTGACTCGTGTACCTGTGGTCAGAACTTCCCCTTAAACTCTATTATCAGCTCCCCAAATACTTGGGGTTTTCCATTGGGCCATTTATCTCTTCAAAGTCTGTAAGCCTCAAACCTTATGCTAACTTGGTGAAGCTAATGTCTTATGGGATACAGGCCTGTAGGTTTCTTGCATTACTGTTGAATATAATGCAAAGCAATGAATATATATAATAAAGGCAAACTAGCCCACTGGGCTACGTTATGTATGTTTTTGGATACTGTTCAACCCATTCTACCTACAGTGGCAAAAAATTGTGTTCTTTCCCCCATCCTGTAGCAATTCCTTAGAATGATGGCCTTGTGCTTTGTACTACTGTTGTACTTATTGGATATTTTGCCATGGCATACCTTCCCAAAGACTTTTTACTATATCTAGAACTTCCATCTTAATTATTTAAAGAAGAAACCCCAAACTTCACTAGTCTGTGTCTTACATTAAGCTAATTAACCTGAGTGCAAGGGCCGCTACATCTCCAGAGAGAGGAATCTGCAGCTTTCCGACTGTTGCTTAGTAGAGAGCATTTAAGAAGAGAAGAATGAGTTCATTTAGTGAGGTGCTGCTGATGTGAGAAACCACTTCAAGGATCACAAAGGTTCATTATAGGGCTTTTCTTAGAGCCATCCTTTTAATTTTGGTTTATTTTGAAATGCCTGTTGTAGCAGCATGAATGTTTATAATGGGTGTTGGTTTGCTTGCAACCCAGTTCAAAAAGCTTTTATTTTGCAAGTACATTGTATAGCAAAGTAGAATCTAGACATACTAGTTTTGAAGCCAATATTAAGATTTTCCTTCAGTTTTAAGAATGAAAAAGTTCCTTGTTGTGTCTAACAACATGATCTGAAATAATCACACATTGCATTGAGCTCTGAAGGAGAAATTCAGGTCTCTGTCCTGTTCGTATAAGTACGCCATGCTCAGATGGGTTGTCCCGTTGAATTCCACTACAGGATAAAGCACCTGCCTACTTCATGCTTTTCTTAAGACAAGTTTTTCTAATGTGTGTACTCAAGGGGTTGCAATCTGCCCCAATGAAGGGGGTATTACCCTGTTGATTCAGCTGTATTGCTGCTTGGTTCTGTGCCACTGCTACCTCTCTCTCATGGTAGAGTGGGTAGGAGGAAACACAGCAGAGGTGAAGAGATAGGGTAGCCAACTTTCTAATGTATGAGGACTGGACCCACTGCTCCCCTCTTCCCCCAAGGCTCTGCCCCTGCCATACCTCTTCCCCCGAGGCCTGCCTCCCACTCACTTCTCTTCTCCCCCACAACCTTGCCATCACTCACTGCTTTTCACTTCCCTCCTCCCAAGCTGGACTCCCTGTGCTCCAGGGCTGGGATGGGAGCTGCAGCCCAATGCAGAGTCTGCTGCTTGCCTGACCATGAGATGCTGGTAGGAGGCAGCCCCAGCTGAGCAGAGGTGGGCACGGGTTGATGACCCAGCACCTTCTCCCTCACCTCCACCCGCAGTAACCAGACTTTTAGTGTCTAGTCAGTACATCTGACCACACTGCCAGGTCCCCTTTTTGACAGGCAAAAACTGGACACTCGGCCGGCCACCTATGGAGAGAAGGTGTGGCACAGCATCAGGGCTGTCCAAGGATATTTTGCGCCCTAGGCGAAACTTCCATCTTGCGCCCCCCCCGCCCACAAAATCACATACATTATACACAATACACGGTCACAGAGTAACATGTTATAATTTAGAATTTATGTTTCCACGCTTTAAGTTTAGCAAATTTAGAAACAAGTTCCTCCAAGTCAATGCTGTGAACGCAAGTCCATGATTCTAGTTGACAAGGTAGATAGCACAACAAGTCTTTGTTGCAACAATTGATGTTCCATGTATTTTTTATCAAACTTGAGCTTCGAAAAGCTATCGCTCACGTCACTGGCCACAGAAACTGGAAGATCAAGAAGGACGCGAAGAGCAATAACTGTGTTAGGGAACTATCTGTCAGCTGGGGGGTCAGGCTGTGGGGAGTGATGGGTCAAGGGGTTTCCAGCCTAGAGAGACTGGGCCTTGGAGTGGGGGGCAGGGCTGTTAGGGAGTTGGGGTAGGGGGTTTCCACCAGAGGACTGGGCTCGGAGCTGGGGTCAGGGCTCTGGGGGGGAGGGGGGTGCAAGGGGTTTCCACTCAGAGGGACTGCTCGTGACTGGGGTTCATGGCTGTGGGGGATGGGGGTCAGGTTTCCACTCAGAGGAAGCGTCAGGCTCAGAGCCTGTGGTCAAGGGTGTGCCTGGGGGCACTGCGCACTCAAATCTCTGCAGGCGCTGTTCTTTCCAATGCCATCCAGGCCACAAGGGGAGCAGCGACATGGGGACGCTGAGCCAAGGACCGAAGGGGCAGAGCACAGCACCTGAGGCAAGCTGTGGGAAAGCGACTTGCTTACCTTGGCCAACGCATGAGCATGTGGGATCCTCTTTCTTCCTCCGCTCCACCAGACCACCGCTGAGGCTCTTTTCTTCTCCATGCCCCTCGCTGGGGCTGACATGGAGGCTGAGCTAGGGGGCAGCTTCCGCTTTCCTCCAGAAGCCCTGGTGTCGCGCTGCCCTCGCAGGGCTCCTGCCACGTGCCCTAAGCAGAGCTGCGCAGCTCTGCCCAGCAGCCGGCGCCCCCGCTGGCAAAGAGAAAAATGGCATAGGCTGGAGCCCCTGCTCTGGGAGGGAGAGGGATTCTGAGCCTCTGCCTGCAGCCCAGGGATTCCCCTGGGTCAGTGCGCCGTGGGCAGCCTGAACCTCTGGGCTGCCGCGGTGGCACCCTGACCCAGGGGGCCCCTGGGCTGCCGGTTGCCGCGGTGGTGCTCTGACCTGGGAGGGCCCTTGGCTGCCGGCTGCTGCGGTGGCGCACTGACCCAGAGGACACCCTGGGCTGCCGGCTGCCGCTGCCCCCGGCAGCTCAGACTCCCTCTCTGTCCCAGCAGCAGCAGCTGCTCAACCATTTTAAAAAAAATTTGGGGGTGCTGCTTTTTGGTGCCCCCAAATCTTGGCACCCTAGGCAACCGCCTAGTCCACCTAAATGGTTGCACCAGCCCTGCACAGCAGCACTCTACTACATGACTCCTCACTGGTGCAGGACACAGTGAGAACCCAGTGCCAGGTATGTGATTTAAAACAGCTGCTGGGCTGCTCTAAGTCACCTTGGAGATGGGGTGCACAGCCAGAATCAGGAAGCCTATTCTGTTCTTTATAGCGTTGTCACTTTTTGATACGAACAGTACGTAAAATTTCAGGGCTCAGTCAGTATTCTAGTTGGATGTAGAATTGATGGATTCTGGTCTTTTTCTTTGATGCAATCGTGTTTGTTTCCAGGAAACATAAAAATCCTGCTCCTCCAAATGCAGGAGGAATCAAGAACAGAAAGCAGTTTACTGGTTTACAGTTCCAAACCTCTTTTGCCAACACCAGACATAAAAACTCTCTCGCTAGCTTTTTCCAGGGTCGGACGGTGCTCACAGGCTGCTGCTTGGTTTTCTTGCTTTTTTGAATCTGTCTCTTTTCTCGTCTGTCCTCATTTTCTGTGTGCTCTGTCTTTCCCCTCTCCACCCCTAACGCACCTACTCAAAACAATACTAACCCAATAAGTCCTGGGTGGCTTCACACACCCCTTTTGTTTAGGTGGGGATTTATGCTTTCAATTATATTAATTGAACGGTGACTTCACACCTATCAATCTCAAAGGGGTTTTAACTCAATCCATAACAAGGTTTCACCTAGCTCATAAGAATAGGTCCTTCTATAGTCCTCATTACTATAGCGTATGAGCACCTTCCTGAGGTACATGAAATGGTGTGACTAACATCTGATCACATGTGGCTCATTTGTTCTCTCATTCTCTCTTAACTGGGAGAATTATGGAGTGGAGTGAGGTTTTGGGGGTTGTTTTATTCTTATTTTTTAAATGTACATGCTGCCCTGTCTTTGTTAGGGAAGGCAGATTGATTAATAGATTTCAAGGGCAGAAGGGCCTTGTCTGATCTCCTATGTAACAGAGGCCATAGAACTTCCCAAAAATAATTCCTAGAGCAGATCTTCTACAAAAACATCCAGTCTTGATTTCAAAATTGTCAGTGATAGAAAATCTACCATGACACTTGGTAAATTGTTCCAATGGTTAATTACCCTTACCATTAAGAATGTACGCCTTATTTTCACTCTCTTTGTCTCTCTTACACAATTTGTCTAGCTTCAACTTCCAGCCACTGGATCATGTTATTCCTTTCTCTGCTAGATTGAAGAGCCCATTTTTAAATATTTGTTCCCCATGTGGATACTTATAGTCCATAATCGTCACCCTTTAACCTTCTCTTTGTTAAGCTAAATAGAATCAAAGAGCTCAATCACTACAATGCATGTTTTCTAATGCCTTATTATAGACTACAGAAGTGAACCTTGCCTTTGCCTTGAGGTTTGCAGTGAGCTTTGCCTGAGTTCCTGAGAAAGTCCATTCTGATGTGGTGATCGAGGAAGCTGTGTCTCCTATGCAGCTGAACTTTAACCTTCTGGTAGAAAGTTCCATTGTGCCAGAGGAATAGAGCTGTTGATCACAGTGTTCTTTCTGAAGATATAAATGACCTTTTATATATGCTTGGCCCAGGCCATTGAATTCCTTGAGAAGATAAGGGCCAAGACTTTAAATTTGATTCTGTATTTTATGGGAAGCCAGTGTAGGGAACTGAGGACAGGATTTGATGTGATTGCAGTACTCTGTGTGCTGTTCCGTTCTGAATTAGATGGAGTTTGCTGAGGAGTGATGGCTGGTACACTGCATTGCTGTGGTCCAGATGGGCGATGACAAAGCAAAGTCGGGTCTTTGTCTGCCAGGATAAGAGGGAGCCTCCTAACTAAGTAGAGATTGTAGAAAGCATTGCTCATGACTGCTGCAATGTGGGAGATTAACATCGATGAGGAATTCAGGAGCATTCCTAAACTGTGAAGTGAATTGACCAGTTGCGGGTATGTACTTTCAACCAAAGATCACTGCACTGTGGCTGACACCCTCCATTCCCACCCTCCTGTGCTAATGGGTGGCGGGGCTTGGAATCTAGCCCAATGACTTTTATTTTGTTAGGTTTACATTTTCTCCTATAGCAAAAACTAGCTTTGCCATAATGCAGCATGATTTTTATGCTGTAATGACCTAGAAGAAAGGTCACAGAGTTGAATCTTTCCATAAGCACTTGTATTGCTGGGAGTGCAGTTTCAGGGTAAGCAAGTGAGTGAAGACAAGTTATTTACAAATGCTTAAACATGAGTTTTTCAGGCCTTGAGACCGTAGTTTTAAAAAATATAACCATGACCAAAGTTGGTTTTCTATTGTTTCATCCTTGACTAGAGGTTAATTACATTACATAGGTGCTGATCAGTGAAGTATCTGAGCATATTAGAAACACAATCGTTATTTTCAAGAATAGATTCTGAAGACAATAATTTTAAAGTATCTTTTATTTAATCTTTCAATTACAGCACATTTAGCCCTGAACTGAAATGAGTCTCAGCTCAAGGGCTGAAGCAGAGTTCAAAACAGCAAAGTCGCAGGCAACTGTACTCCAAACTGTAGCTGAGAAACCTGATCACTATGATTCACGCTCTTGATGGCATTAGCATTCTGGTAAACCTATCCCTGTCACTTATTGATGCTTTTCACACTCCGCAGCAGTCTCAAGATCATTGTGAACAGCTGAATATAGAATGCACTGAGAGGTTTGATTTTATACCCAGATTGATAGATTAGGAACAAGAGATCAGCCTGCGTTGGACTAAACCAGAGTCACGGTTCATACTGAATAAAAATTTCCCAGACGTTTTATAAGGGGTGAAATTGAAAGAATGTTGGTTTTAATTATTTTAAGTGCACATTGATATGTCCTTAAAGAACATGGGGAGGAGGTGATCTGTTTGTAGGGCCACCAGGACCCCCAGGTAGATTATATGCTTGACTGCTACCATATGTTCAGCTAGGAGTGACATTACAACCTATCCAGGGGAAGGGACCTTGATGTGAGAACCATAACAACCAATTTCCTTTCAATATCCTTGTCTGCCTTATTGTTACACTGAAGCATTCAACTAACAGTTATACTTACTGACTGGTTTCCAAAAGGATATATTCCAAAAGTTAGTTATTGTTTAACAGGACACTATACAGTTTGGTAGACCCCAATATTAATTTACTCTGATTTTATTCTTAAAAAAAAACAAACAAAACCTCAAACAAACAAAACAGACCTTGCTTTTGTTCACTTGCTAAAACAGAGCGGTAGAGCAACCATACAATAATAATCCAATCACCACTTTATATGTAGAATGCAAAGAAGATTGGTAGGTTTGAATTTCAGGTCTCCAAATATTTATTACAAATAATGGGATAATGACATAGTTTAACATGTTTAAATGTTAATCTTTTAAAAATTTGTAAATAACACTTGTGCAGTTTTGTGACTATAATCATGCTGCTCTGGAATTAGTACAAGTTGATCCTGAGTTAGTGAAATTTTGTGCTATTCCTATCTGACGGACAATAACAATCATTTCACTTTGCTTTCTCAGTAGTGACTTCTTTCCAAGTCACACAGACAAAGAAGGTGCAAATTCAGTATTGTCAGAATTACTAGATGATGAACCAAAATGGTTCTACTGCAAATTAAATTGCTTCTTTTATTGCTAAACAAATATTAAAGCAGCTTTATGCTGGGAGATGCAGTGGATCATCTTGAAACAACACTAAACCAAATTATCAAACATAAAGAAATGAGAAGTAACATTTTCTTTTAGCTGCTGAAGGAATCACCCTTCTATGATCTGTTTCTTGAAACTTAATTTGCACAAGGTGATGGGGGGACCACCCTATCATAAGCATCTTTCCCAAATCTGGACCTTAGCGTCCAAAAATCTGGGTGCCTGCATGAACCCCTCTAAGCTTAATTTCCAGCTTAGATCTGATCTCGCTGCCACCATCCAAAATTCCGGGTTGGCTCCTCTGGTCTCCCCAAAACCTTCCCGGAGAGACCCCAAGACTCAGAGACTCTGAGTCTCACAACAAAGGGAAATAACCACTTCCCTTCCCCCTCTCTCCCACCAGACTTTCCTCTCTGGCTAACTGCGAGAGTACTGATGCAATCTCTTTACATCACAATACCAAGAAGATGTTCTCCTCTCTTCTCCAAAGAGACAAACCACAATACAAGGAAACAGAAATGATTCTATCTTCTTCCCCTCCCACAAATTCCTGGTGCTGCAGAGCTTACCCTCCGTAGATCTAACACAAAGAGAATTCCCCTCCCCTTCGTTCCTTAGCCTACCCAGAGAGAAAAACTCGAACAGAAAGCTTTACATAAAAAAAAGAAAGAAAAAAGACATCAAGATATTCTCGTATCAAGATGACAATAATACAGGATCATTGCTTAAAAGAAAAAATGAATAAACAACCTATTCAAAAAGAGATAACAATTTAAACATTCCAGCAAACTACACACATGTAAATACAAAACAAACATATAAAGCCTATTGTTTTGCTACCTTTGTACTCACAACTTTAAAACTGAGATTAGAACTTGAGATAGAAAGAAGCCTCCCATAGCCGAGAGACAGACAAAAGACTCAGACCCCAAAAATTCCCTCCCTGACTTTGATAAATCCAGTTTTCTGATTGGTCCTCTGGTCAGGTGTGTGGTTCCCTTTGTTAACCCTTTACAGGTAAAAGAAACATTAATCCTTAGCTATCTATTTATGACACACCCACACCTCTTGTTTATGTGTTGTGCTCCTGTGAAGTTGAAAACGGGTGAAGGATTTTCCCTAGCAACAAATGTAGTCTTTCCATGAAAAGTGAGTGCATAGAGCACAGAAAAATCGAATTCATAGGTATTAATCTTCTTGCAGGTCAACAAAACTATTACTTTCAGATATTTTTATGCTTTTCACACTGTTGAATAATAGTTCTGTATATATTAATGCTTACATGTGTTATCGCTACAATAAAAAATACATTTAAATGACATTCAGAATGTCACTTAAAACACAAGGAAAGAAATTCAAAGCTCAGACAGAAAGTTCTAGCCTGTACAAAGTTTTGAAGGGGTTTCTAATGGTCAGGTTAGGGTTGCCAATTTTCTAATCCCACAAAACCAAAGACCCTAGCCCCGCCCCTTCCCTGAGGCCACACCCTATCCCTGCCCCTTCCCTGAGGCCACACACTTTCCCTGTCCCTTCCCAAAGGCCCTGCCCCCCACTCACTATGTTCCTTCTCCCTTGGTGGCTTGCTCTCCCCCACCCTCACTCACTTTCACTGGGCTGGGGCAGGGGGTTGGGGTGCAGGAGGGGGTAAGAGCTCTAACTAAGGGTGCGGGCTCTGAGGTGGGGCCAGAAATGGGGAGTGCAGGAGGGGGCTCCAGGCTGGGGGGTGGGGTAGAGGGGTTCAGGGTTGGGGCAAGGGGTTGGGGTGCAAGGAGGGATGAGGGCTCCAGCTAGGGGTGTAAGCTCTGGGATGGGGCTGGGAATGAGGGGTTTGGGGCACAGGAGGTGGCTCTGGGTTGCGGGGGTCTTAGGGCTGGGTGTTGGGGTGTGGGCTTACTTCTGGTGGCTCTTCTGCATGTCCTGACTCTGCACTGCTTCCCGGAAGTGGCCAGCAGGTCCGGCGCCTAGATACATCAGTTCGAAGGGTGAAAACCCTAAACTGGGATGTGGTACAGCCCTGTAAGCAAAGAGCAACTGCTGCAACACTAGGTCCCAGTCGTTGAGTATTCATTTACGAATTTACGGATCATGGCCCCCAAGTTCATTAACCTTTCCACCAGCCATTGGTTTGATGTGGTACGGGTGGCAACCAAGTGATTCACCCATGATTTTCCCACAGGTCTTTCATGGTGCCTGTCAGGAAATTAGATCCTGAATTGGTAAGATATCGGAGGGCCAACCTACCCTGGCAAAAATGTCTGTTAGGGCCTGGCACACTGCTTTAGCCCGGTGTTGCCTAGAGCAACTGCTTCTGCCATCGGTAGCAAAGTCTACGAAAGTCAGTACGTACTGCTTTCCCCTGGGGTGTTTCTTTGCAAAAGGACCCAGATTCTACAGCTACTTGCTGAAATGGGACCTCAATTATGGGATGGCTGGAGAGGAGCACTTGACCAGACTTGAGGCTTTCCCACTCTTTGGACACCTCACAAGTACTATCTGGGCAACTTCCTTGCCCATCCTCTCCCAGTAGAAGGACTTCCCCACCTGTCTTTGGTTCTGGCACCCCAGCAGACCACTGGATGATCGGGCTAAGCTTAAGAGCTTCCCCTGTACTTTAGTTGGAACCACCAACCGTTTGTGCGGCTGCCATTCTTCCTGGCGTCCACCAGAAAGAATTTCCTTGTTATAAAAGTCCTTGGTCTATAACAAACCGGGATCGGTCAGAAGAGCTGAGAGGCGGTGGGTTGCTTGTGCGCCCACCCAAGCTTTTGAAGGCTGTCATCTGCTTCCTCAGTCTGGAACTGTTCCCTGAAGCTGGGGACACCAGTTCTTCCTCAGACTGGGGGACTTGGGCTTGGTCCCTCTGGAAGTGATGTAGATGATGGGGTTGTTTCTGTAGCTGGTGTACCGCTGTCCGCTGGTGCACCTGGTGGTATTTCAGGCTCTGCCTGAGCCTCTCGGTATGGTTGTCTGTTGCTTCTGCAGTGTCAGGCTCGTTGGTCCCTTCTGGTGGGGGTTGAAGGTGTGGTTGCACTTGCTTGTGCTGGTGCTGTTGCTGTTCCAGTTCCGGGTCTGGACTGGGAGGTGCTTGGCTGGTTCAGGTTGACATGGGATCCGGGTCCACTACCTCAGTCTGGGTCTCTGGTCAACACAGACAGGTTCTCTGTGGACGGCTCAGGAACAGGATGGGTCTGGAAGCTTGCCTGGTTTGGCTGCGTGTAACCATTCCCTCTCTCTTGACTGCTTCACTGGTTGGCCAAGTCTTCCCCTAGTAGCATGGGATGGAATAATTGTCATAGACTGCAAAGTCACATTCCTGACCAGCCTTTGTACTGGACAGGCAGTTTAGCTGTAGGCAAGTCCACAGCTTGGACATGAAGGGTAAATGGTCACTTTGGCCCTTGGTTGATGAGTTTGGATCGACGAAGGATTGGTGGATAGCTGACACTTGTGGCCCCCATGTCTCTCCACGCGGGTAACCTTCTTTTCTGCCCACTCTAATTTTCCCTTCGCTCCAAGGGTATTTGAGAGTATCTGGCCTGGGGATCTTTGGTTGTGGGGGGCAATGACTGCACCCGGGTGGTTATTTGGGCAGTTGCTTTGGGCAGTTGGCTTTGATATGCCCCGTTTCATTACACTTATAGCATCTTTCAGATAATGGGTTACTGGGTTGAAGTAAGTTACTGAAGACTGGTGAGGTGGAAGGATAGGTGTCTGTGGCTTTTCTTGTTTGTAGGTGGGTTTTGGTTGCCCTCGTTGTAGGGTTTATTTGTCGGTGTGGGTCCTGGGGTTTTCACTCCCCTTTACAGTAGCTTCTTGCTCCTCTACACTGCCATCCATTTGGCTCCAATCTCCCCGCCTCGGTGAGAGTTTGGTTGTCCATCTAGGATGTAGCGTGTAATGCCTCAGGAACACCATCCAAGAACTGCTCCATTTGCATGAGGTGGCGCAGTTGTTCAAAGGTTTGAGACCTGGGATCCTGCTATCCAGGCGTCACAATGCTTCCCCACGTAGTAGGCGTGTTGGGAAATGACCCATCCGGTTTCCACTTTTGGTTTCTGAACCCGCCGACGGGCGTGATCCGGGTTATCCCCATTCTGGATCTGGCCATGTTAGAAACAGTTGATACTCGTCCATTCAGTCCCGTGGCATTTCAGCCACCACGTCTGCCAGGGTCACTGAGATGTGATCTCAGCGTGTAGTGTACTGGTCGTTGGGATCTGGTACCCAATACAGACCTTTCAAAAAGTTCTAAGAAGGTCTCTGTGTCCTCATCTGCTTTGTAGTTGGGAAATTTCCGGTGCGGTGGAACAACAACTGGCGTTTGGAGGGTTAGGAGTAGTTGGAGCATTTTGCCTAGCCTATGCCATCTCCAGTTCATTGTTCTCTGTTTGTCCCGCTCTTCACTTTCTTTCTGTGTTTTTCCATTTGTCGTCGGTAGGCTGCCTCTTCTTCTTCTTGTTTTCTTCGGTAGGCACCTCTTCTTCTTGTTGTTTATTGGGCGGCTGCTCTCGTTCTTGAAGTTGTCTTTCGTGATCGCCTTTTTGGCTTCTGTTCTCTTTGGTGTGCTGCCAGTTTGACTTGTTCCTCCCTTTCTTTCAGTTCCACTCCTGTAGTCTTTTTTCATGTCTCGCTTGTTGATCGGCTTCTTTTGTTTGTTCCTCTGCTTCTAGTCTCGCGTGTTCCTGCTTTACGCATTTTTGGAACTCATGGTTTATGTTTCTTGTTGTTGTGTGCCCTCTGGTGTCTGTTGTTTGAACTGCTGCTTTCTGTCCCTTGAAGTTGCTAGCAACTGATTTGACTTGCTCTAGCTTTGTTTGATAGGCAATTGAACCAACAAAAAGCTACTGTATTTACCTGTGTGCGATTGCTTGGTACTTAAGTCCCAATTGTTTAACAAAAGACCTGTAATGGTTCTCTTTTATGACTCTGCTAAAATGCAAGTGCTAAAAGCAGGCAGAAAAAAACTTCTTCTTCTGGCTACTTTTAAAACCAACCCCTTTTCCTGCTAATCCCAGCAGAAAAAAAGAAAGTAATGTAGCTTGTGGCTTTTGGATTCATACTTCCCACCGCTGCCACCATGTAATAACGTCTACTCAAATCTGGACTTAGAGTTCAAACATTGAGTGTTTACTGTGAATCTCCCCAAGCTATACCCAGCTTGGATGTTATCTCGCTGCCACCAACTAGGACTATTTAGGGTTCCTAGTTACCCGGAGTCACACCAACCTTTCCCTGGGGGACCCCCAGACCAGAACCCCTGGGTCTCCTATCTCAACGGAAAACAAGCTCCTCCTCCTTGTCTCCTCTTATCTGCTCCCCGCTTCCCCCTCCCTTTTCCCTGGGTGAGCCTGGGCGATGCAGTACTTAACTCCTTGAAGGCAAAAAAAGAGGGAAATCACCCTCCCCCTGAGGCGATGCATTCAAATCTAGTAAAGCTAATATAAGAGATTTTCCACTCCCCTTCCTATAGCCTCACCGGAAACCCCATAAACCTCAGCCAGGTTTTAAAAAAGAACTTTATATAAAAAGAAAGAAAATACAAAACAATATTACTGCATTAAGAGATCAATACAGGCTCTTGCTTATAAGAAAATATGAATAAACAGTCTGATTTAAAAGATAGCCAAATTAAACCAGTCCAGCACATCAACACACATGTAAATACAACACAAAGCATATAACAGCCTATTTGCCTTGTTGCCTTTGTACTTACACTTTGTAGGAGAAATTAGAAAGAAATAGGAGTTAGCAGGAAAGTTGTTTCCTCCATAGCTGGGAGAAACAAAAGACCTAGAGTACACAATTCCCGCCCCTGACTTTTAAAAAGTCCAGTTCTCTGATTGGTCCTCTGGTCAGGTGTTTGGTTCCCTTTGTTCACCCTTTACAGGCAAAGAAAATTAACCCTTACCTATCTACTTATGACACAGCTACACTTGGCTACACTCTGGCTCTCATCAGCCTGGGTTACTTCTCCACTGTGACTCGAACACACTCCCAGTTCTGGATTTTCCCCCAGAAATGTATGTCTTATACCACCCATTCCTCTCCTGGGACAGTTCAAATACATTAAGTTCCTTATTCCTTTAAAGGAATAATACGCACCAGTTCACCACCTTAAATGGAGTTACCCTGACACTTTAAATTAAACACACTGGATTAGATAAAACAAGTCTATTAACGACAAAAAGAGAGATTTTAAGTGAGTATAAGTAATGAATCATAAAAATCAAAAATAAGCTAATAAGAAAAATAAGGATAAAAATGCTTTCTAGTGCCTACTTAAACTATATTAGATTCAAAGCAAAGTTTCTCAGCGCATGGTTCCAACTATATTACTGACCAAACTCTTTAGATCAGGGCCCCTTCCCTCAAAGTCCAATGGCTGTTTTCCTTTGTCTTTTTTGGTGTGATGCCAGAGATAGTGAGAGAGTGGGGAGTATCTTGGGATGTTTGCCCCTCCTTTTCATCACTTTTAGTGCCTCTTTGACAAACATTTCCAGCAGAGAAGCAAGATACAGGTAGTCTGCTGCAGGGAAAGTCCATGCTGTTTCATTGCTAAGATGCAGATCTCTTTATCCCCTCTGGCCTTCTTGCCAAAGAATGAACATTTGGTAGGAAAAGGCCATCAGCTTTGTTGGCACCTGGATGGAGCATCAGCTTGCTCTTTGTCATTGAGAGACTGGTTTAGTCTCTTCCCAGAGTTGTCTGGGAAACAACTTCTGTTATGATTTCAGCTTATGTTCATAATGTTGCCATATATATTTTATTATGGTCAGTAAGTTATGAGTTTTCAAAGGATACCTCACAAACCAAGCCTTGTACAAAGATTACTACAATCATGTGTAGGATGTGAATACAGGAGCGTATTCCATCACACTGGGCTGTGATCAGTCAGGCCTAGTGATGAAGGTGAGAGTTTAGCCTACTGGTTAGAGCCAGATCCAGGGTGGGCAGAATCCAGGAAATGAGCCAAGAGTCAGTACTAGAGGGGCAGAAGCCAAATTCCAGAATCAGAGACAGCAAACCAGAGAGGTGAGCCAGGGATCAATACCAGAGGGACAGAAGCTGAATGTCAGAACCGGAGGGTCAACAGGAGTTGTAAGCCAGAGGTCTGAAGCCAGAGGAGTATAAGAGCTGGAGCAGAGCAGAGCAGGAACATGGACTGGAACAGACTGGAGCAAAAGCAAGCACAGCCACTGAACTGCTGTAGGGGCCAGGATTATGAAAAGACCACTGAACCAGCCTCCAGGCAGGGGCTGTGGCCACTCTGTCAGTTCCAAGGCAGTGCAGCTGGACTCACTGGTTGTCTAGCAGCATGGTCAGGGAGCAGCCCTGCAGCTGGTCCTAACTGGTCTGGTCCCTGACACTTTCCCTCCACTGGGAATGGGTGACAGGAGATGTTCTGTTCATTCCCTCTGGGGCACCTGACATTGGCCACTGTCAGAAGACAGGATACTGGGCTACATGGACCTTTGGCCTGACCGAGTATGGCTGTTCTTATGTTCTTTGTCTCACAGATATTATGCAGGACACAACAAGCATCTATAACCATCAGTATATTTTTCTCTCCAACATCTAATCTAGTGAGTAAACACAGCCAGCCTCCCTTCAGTTTACCAAAAGCACATTGAACTGTCATTTTGCACCTGCTGAGCTGGTCGTCAAATTGTTCCTTGGACTGTCAACATGGCCTGTGTACGGCTTCATGAGCCAGGAGAGCTAAAGGTAGGCTGGTCTCCCAGGATCGATATTGTCATTTCAACACTGTCAATGGAAATCTGTTGGTTGGGAAAAATGTCCCTTCTTGCAGCTTTCTGAATAGTCCTGTGTTCTTAAAGATGTGATCGTCATGCACCTTCTCTGGCCAGCCCACACTGAGATCAGTGAAGCATTCCCAGTGATCTACCAGTGTTTGCATAACCATAGAAAAGTTGCCCTTTTCTGCTGAACCATAGAAAAGTTGCCAGTGGGCTGGAGCCAAAATAGGGATGTGTGGGCTGTTTATCGCTCCAACACAGTGTTAGGATCCCCATAGCTGCAAATCCACCCAGGATGTTCTGTACATTGCCTAGAGTCTCAGTCCTGTGGAGCAAGATACAATTTATGGCCCTATGCACTTGCGTGACAATACCCCACTGTGGATTTTCCAACTCCAAAATTATTTCCCTCTGCACTGTAGGAATCTGGCATTGCAAGTTTCTCCAGTGCAATCGCTACTCACTTCTCCAGTGTCAATGCAGCTTTCATTCTAGTGTTCCTGCTCTAGAGGGCTGGTGCAGGCTCAACACAGATTCAGATATAAGGCCTTTCACATCTGACAGTTCTGCAACCACTGCTCATCATCCCAAACCTGCATTATGATGTGATCCCATCAGTCAGTGCTCATGTTTTGCTAGAAGTGGTTGTCCTCCTTCTGCTGATGCTCTGTAAACACCATTAACAACCCTGAATTTATTTTTTGCTATGTCCCGTAGCAATCTGTCCTCAAAGAAATTGTCATGTCCCCCATTTTTGCAGTATTTCCTGAGGCTCTGCAAATACTAAAGAATCATTTATTCTGTGTTTGCAATGTTCATGACACCACTGCAGAACTGTGCAGGCTACATGTTTCAGAAATGGCAGATAGTGATAAGTGCAGCATGAGTTTGTGGGATTCCTTAAAAAGGCATGAAAATTATGGGCTGGAGATGGCATTATAGAAGTAAGAAAGTTGCATGATGGGAATCTGACCTCTTGCTCCCATATGTGAGTCGTGTGTGCCCCCACAATACAGTATGAAAATGTTCGAAAAGGCATTGCACGGGATGGGGCATGTGACACACTGGGATACCTACTTATGGTGCACTGTATTTTGTGTCAACACACGCACTCTTGGTGAGTACATAAAGCACCAACACAAGCAGCCAAGTATGCATGCACACAAGTGATATACTAACTGTGATGGCTTTACAACAATGTAATTTTTGTCGACCAAAGTTTTGTAATGTAGACATGGCCTGAGGAGCTACATTGTCCCAAAACCATTGAATAGAGCATTAAAAAGAAGTCACTACCTATTACCAATGATTAAGGACATATTACTCCATTTATCCAGGGCAGGCGTTCACTATTTCTGATGTCAAGAATGGGTCCTGGCATTTGGAGCTAGATGGGCCATTGAGCCACCAGCCAATCTTTGCAGGCGCTATTGGATACATGCTTCACACTTTGGGATAGAGGCATGGAAAGAGTATAATGAGACACAACAGAAGGAGATTCCGAGACTCATGAAATCCCAACCTCACCCTGGGAAAAGGTCAGAACAAGCCTGTTCAATTTTAATAATAGGAACTACATGGTCACAGTAGATTACTACTCCTGTTTCTGGGAGGTGGACTATCTGGAGGACATTCGGGCAAGAACTGTGATCAAGAAACTGAAGGTACATTTTGCAAGGTATGGCATATCTAACAGACTATGCTCAGGCAATGGGCCACAGTACTGTACACTATAATCAAATCAACCTTTAAGTTTTCCCTTTGATAAGCTAAACAGACTGATCTTGAGTCTTTCACAAGAGGGCATGTTTTCCAGTCCTTTAATCATTCTCACGGCTTCCCAGGCTAGAGTTCCCAGTTCTGTAAGTACTGCATTCTTTGTTCCTAGGTGTGTGGCTTTATGTTTGGCCAGACTAAAATACGTGTTGTTTGCTTTCACCCAGCTTACCAAGCAATCACTCTGTTTTAGTAACCTGTCCTCTTCATTATTTACCGCTCCCCCAATCTTTGTATCACCTGAAAACATCAGTCATCATTTTCTTTCTTTCTTTCTTTTTCTTAAAAATGTTAAATAGTTTAGGCCAAGAGCTGATCCCTGTAGAAAACCACTTGAGAAACACACCCATTCAATGATGATTCACTGTTTTCATTTACAATTTGAGACCTATGCAATTGCCAGTTTTTAATTCAGTTAATGTGTGCCATGTTGATTTTGTATTTTCTAGAGTTTAATCAAAATGTCATGTGGCACCAAGTCCAATGTCTTACAGAAGTCTAAGTATATTACATCAACCCTATTACCTTTATCAACAAAACTTGTAATCTAATTAAATATATGTATATTTAGTTAAACATGATTTATTTTCCATAAACCCATGTTGATTGGCATTAATTATATTACCTTTCTTTAATT
Source organism: Chelonoidis abingdonii (assembly GCF_003597395.2). Taxonomy (NCBI): domain Eukaryota; kingdom Metazoa; phylum Chordata; order Testudines; family Testudinidae; genus Chelonoidis; species Chelonoidis abingdonii. Next base: position 27,162,857 of record NC_133771.1, on the reverse strand, counting down.
CTTTATTAATCAAGTCTTGTATCAGCTGTATCATTATTTTGCCTGGGATTGATGTGAGTCTGGCAGGCCTATACATACCTGAGTCATCTTTTTTATTCTTTTAAAATATTTTAAAAGTTAGCTTCTTCCAGTTCTCTGCAATTTACCTACGGTTCCAAGACTTATTGAAAATCAATATTAATGGTCCAATGAGCTCCTTGGCCAGCTCTTGTAAAACTCTTGGATGCAAGTTATCCAGAACTGTTGATCTGAAAATGTCTGACTTTAGTAACTGATGTTTAACATTATCCTTAGTTACTGTTGGAAAGGAAATTATTCTATCGTCACTGTACAATTTAAGTACATCATCTGGCTTTCTCTCAAATACATAACAGAAATATTTATTTGACAATTCTGCCTTTTGTGTATTACTGTTGATGGTTCTACCATTTCCATCTTGCAATGGACCAATACCCTTGTTAGGATTTCTTTAGTTCTTAATATATTTTAGAAGTTCCTTCTTATTGCCTTCAGTCTTGCTCACCACAGTTTTCTCCTTGTGTCGTTTTTCTTCCCTTAACAATTTTATAAAATTCTTAGCTTCTAATTTATTTGCTATGAAGTTTCCCTTTTCCTGTAATGTATTTTTTTAATTTATTTTTTATAGCTACTTTCACTTCCTCTCTGTCAGGTTGGATTTTTAACCAGCATAGCCTTCTTTCTTGATTGTGACTTTTTAAGCATCTAGTAAAATGTTCTTAATCAGTTCCCAATTATCCCTCACAGTTTCCTGTTTAAATTCTTTGTCCCATCTGATTGGCTCATAATTGTTTTCAGCTTTGTTAAATTGGCCCTTTTAAGTACAAAGTATATATGTTACTGATCTGGACTTTCTTCTGTTTGCACATGACAGATATGATCAAGTCATGATCACTTGCACCTAAATAACCACTAATTTTTAGTTCTGAGATCAATTCCTATTTATCTGTCAAGATGAGGATCTAATGTAGAATTCCCTGATGTGCTTTTTGAGTTAGGAAATTGTCATCTATAATTTAACAATGCACTCCTAAGGATGATCTTGCTAAAGCACTAGAGTGGGACTCAGAATCTAGGTTCAAGATCTATGAGTGTGCGACAAACTTCCTCTGTGACTTTGGAAAGATTATTTAGGCTATGATCTTGCAAATGCTTGTGTATGCTTGCTCCATTGGGCCTATTCCTGTCTTAAAGTTAAATGTGTGTCTAAATCTTTGCAGAATGAGGGCCTTAATTTTTCTGGAGCAGCTGGAGTAAATTAGAGTAATACCAGCTTGGTCAATGGAGTGACGCTGGTTTATACTGGCTGCACATCTCTGCTTTTATGCCAGAAGAATGGAGATGATACTTCCTGGCCTTACAGGGTGTTGCGAGGATAAGAAGTTAATGTTTGTGATGTGCTTAGATGCTGCAGTGATGAAAGACATAAAAATGCCTAAATAAATAGTATTCTGTATTTTAATCTTCAGATTTTGTTGGATTAGTTGCTATGCATTTGTGGCATTTCTGCCTCCATGATATGTGTGGCATTTCTCCATTTGGAACAATGAGACATAAAATCACATTGAAATAAATTTACCTTTATCCCAATTCTATGCACCATTCACATCTTAATTTCTGGTTTACTTAAATTTAGGAATGGGAGGTGGTTTCGATGAGTGTGACAATTATTAGGGAAGGGAGCTGGAACAGAGAGGACCATGCAAGGGAGGCCCAGGGATGCGAGCAAGAGATAGGTGGATGGATAGGTAAGAAATCAGGAGGCTGGGTGGAGCTAGGAAGGCTTCATCCTGCTAGGCTGAAGACAACTAAGGCATAGTCAGCTGAAGGCAGAAGCTATGGTGAGGGAGAGAGACTGTGGCATGTTAAGGGGCTTGCTGAATGGAAACGTGGAACCGGGGGGAGTAGCCAATCATGTTCAGAAGAACTGGGTTTGTACAGAGAAGCCTGTAATCAGTGGTGCAGCCAGGTTTTCAGTATAGGGAGAGCAAAAAACATAAAAAAGGCGCCTCCCCTTGGCTTCTCCTCTGGCCACGCCCTCTTGACTCATCCTCTGGCCATGCCCCAAGACCAGATTCCCGCCCCCCCCGTTCACCTTCCCTCCTGTGCTCCCGCTTGTCCCTGGCTCCTGTCCCAGTGCTCAGCTGCATGGGCTGGCAGGCGTTGCTTCCGTGCCAGCCAGCAGCCCCACAGCTCCTCCTGCCATCTGGTTGGTAGCGCCGGCCAGCAGGTGCCACTTCCACGCCGAGCTGCTGCTGCCGCCCCGCGGCTCCTCCGACTGTGCAGCTGAGAGCACCAGCCGGCAGGCGTCGCTTCCGCGCCGGGCTTTCACTGCCGTCTCATGGCTGCTCCAGCCCTGTGGCTGGCAACGCCGGCCAGCAGGCACCACTTCCATGCCTGCTGGCCTGAGGGGAAGCAACTGCTTCCACTGAACCCCACCATCTACGCTACTGCCTGTAATGTAGTGGAGGGAGGCACTGAAACTCCTTGCTCAAAGAAGCTGTTTTCTAAAGCATTGGATTGGAGTGGTGGGATTAACAAAATAGCTATTTTAGATGAATGTTCAATTTAGGGTCATAGGATTAGAAGGGATGTCCTGGTTCCTCAAGTCCAGTCCCCTGCAATTGCATGAGTTGATTTAAGTTCAGGTGGTCCATTGGGTCAGACTGTGTCACTGTGCAGGATTTTATAGAGTAGCCAATGCGCCACAATACAGCACTCTCGGAAACTTTTTTAAAAAGTAAATTTCAAAAGTATAGCGAAAGCAAGTTACAGGGCCCCACTCCAGATTTTTGACTTAAACTCATTACTTATGCATTTGCAATGGAGATTTTGAATCCCCCAGTTCTTTTCCGAAAATACCAAAAGCATGGAGGCCAGAGATAGATAAATCCCTTTCCAAAGTTCATTTTTAAACTGACACCATGTTTGAATTATGCTAGCCTAAAAAGTGTAACATCAGAAACATTATTATGGTAAAATAACCCATTTTTACTTTTTAAAAATATGTAAAAGAACTTGTTCTTGAGCTGCTATATTGAACAGTCTTGTCATAGTTTCAGTGACTATTTTCTGGGGTATCTTTTGTTGCTGCTGTTTTATCCTTTGATAAGACCTTTCTCCCTTCCGCAGAGAAATCGTCTTCCTGAGTTCATTACATCTGTTTGCCATGGCAATGTTTGTGATGTCTCAAACTCAGCACTACAGCTGCAGCAGCAGACGAGGAGCTGGAAATGGGATGAAGTAAGTCTTGATTTAAGCATATTATTATTGCTTTAGTTATTATTTGTTTTACAGTAGCACTTAGAGGCCACAATCAAGAATTAGGGCCACATTTTGCTGGACGCTGTACATGTAGGGTATGTACGTATAAGTTGGTTCCTATCTTGAAAAACTTGTAGCCTCTGGGTAAGACCAAAGACAGCATATAGATACAACTAACAGGTAACAGTAGCACACGGTAAGAGTAGGACAGTTGTAGTTAGTATAATAAGCAGCAGTAAAAAAAGAGCACACCAACTGCATCACTATTATCAAGTGTTCTGTAGGCCTCACAGCATAGTTTTCAGCATAAATGTGGTGAAATCTTGGCCTTATTGAAGTGGGAGTTTTGCCATTGCCTTTAGTGGGTTTAGGATTTCACCTCCTGTTTGCTATTTGCTGAAAAGGAACAAGATCAGAAGGGCAAATATATCAGATAAGTTCTCCAGCATGAAAGTGCCTCTTCAAAGCTGATAAATGTCTACATGTGGGATGTAACCGTGAGAACGCTTGATGGACTTTTATCCATAGTGGCGTGAAGAGCCCAAGTGTCATGTTGTATATTGTTATGAGCTGGCTGAAATCTTTTTATGGGCCAAGTTTAAAAAAAAGCCCTACTAATTGAGGTTGAGAGGTATGAATGTGCCCGTCAATTAGCATAGCTATAAAGATAAGGCCATGTCTACACCATGTGTGCTATAGCATCATAGTTAGGGTGCTGTGGTTATGGTGCTGTAACCCTGTACTGTTCACACAATCAGCAGTGGAAAGGGTTTTTCATCATTGTAGCAACTCTACCTCCCTGAGCAGCAGCACCGAGGTTAGGTTGACAGAAGCATTCTTCCATTGGATGTACACTGGGGTTAAGGTCAGCATAGCTACAACATTCAGTGAGTGTGGATTTTTCACACCCCTGAGCTCAATTGCTATGTTGACCTACATTTTAAGTTTAGAACAGGCCTAAGTTAATCACAAACCCTAAAGTGTTGCCAGGTCTCACAAGATAAAAAAGCTGCACTGCCTTTCACAGCAAGCCTCAAACAAGCCAAACCCATTTCAGAGGGGTGTTTATATACAAATTCCATAATTTATTTTTAGTAATAAATTTTCAGCCCTTCTTCCAGATGGAGTCGGCAGAAAACAGGGTTGGGTTAAATATCAAGGGGTTTTTCTTCAACAATACAACACAAAACCTTCTCGAACCCCCATCCAGTAACCTGGGACAATTACATATCACCCTGACAGACCCTCCTCACCGTAGGTGCACCACATCACCAGCGTTTCCCTAAGACTGACTAACAACTGTGCCACCCCACTATCTCCCACTCCACCTCACACAGCCCCGTGGAGCTGCCACTACCGCCCACAGCCCAGCCATGCCACTCCACAATCCCTCCCTGACTGTCCTCCTCAATCCCAGCCAGGTGCGTGCCCCCCCAGTCCCTCTTTGCCCCAAGCCATGCTGCAGCCCCCCACCCAGCTGTGCTACCCCACAGCCCCATCGTCCACACAAACTCCCACAGCCATGCTGTCCCCCTGGGTGGCCATGCTACTGGCCCTCACAGCCCTGCAGCCTAGCAGCCATGCCATTGTCCCCTATAGCCTCCCTGAACCGGACCCCTCCCAGTCCCCATCCGTGCCACCGCTCCCTGCTAACAAATCCCCTTTCCCACACAGCTCCAACACCAATCCAGCCCCTGCTCCCCACAGCCCAAACCACACACCGACCCCTTCCCTCCTCCTTGCCGCCCAGCCATGCCACCAGCCCCCAACAGATCCCCGCCATCACAGGTGCACCACACCACCAGAGTAGCCCCAACTTCTGTCTGCTTCTAATTAAAAAAAAAAAATGCGGGGAGCCAGCTGACCCGAGCTGTGGTTACCTAGTACTGTGTGGTGGTGCTCAATTCACTGAACTCTCCTTCTGAGCCAGTCGGTGTAGTGAGCAAGTAAAGTGACGGAGGTGGTGGGGTGAGAAGGACTTAAGAAGAGAAAAGTAGTCATGAGTCATTCAAGATTAATTTCGAGTCAACTCAAACCACCACTGCGGGCACTGGCACTGTCCAAATCTGAAATGGAATCCGAAAGCAAAAGGCAAAATTCAAAAACCGAAGGTCTTTTAAAAGATTTTAAAGCTCCACCCCGAACTGTGATGCATGACATTGGAAAAAGCTAGAAAGAGTTTTTTGGATCTGGTGCTGGGCATAGGATTGTAAACTAAGAAATTGTTTTTTTGTTTCTGGTTCCTCCTGCATTTGGAGAAGCAGGACCTTGCACAATCCTTGTAAATAAACAAGATTGGACCAAAGAAAATATCAGATCCCATCATCAATTTCTACCCCCAACTGGAACATCCCCATGGCCCTAAACTTTGACTAGCTGCTTAGGTCTGAAAGGGGCAACAATACATAGCTTGCTTTGGGTGCTCCCTAGCTTAAGACCTGCCCTCTGGTGGTGCCCTCTGATACCTAAACAAAATCAAGCTGCTGAGGTTTTCAGGCTCGGGAGTGGCAGAATCAGGAAACGCTTCCCCGGCTGCTTTTGTAACCGATGACCTGGAAATGGAATGCTCTCGAAATCTGCTATCCCATTAGTTATTTCATGTGATTGTTTCCAAGTACATCTACACTACGGAATTATTCCGATTTTACATAAACCGGTTTTGTAAAACACATTGTATAAAGTCGAGTGCATGCAGCCACACTAAGCACATTAATTGGGCGGTGTGCGTCCATGTACTGAGGTTAGCATCGATTTCCAGAGCGTTGCACTGTGGGTAGCTATCCCGTAGCTATCCCATAGTTCCCACAGTCTCCCCCGCCCCTTGGAATTCTGGGTTGAGATCCCAGTGCCTGATGGGTCAAAAAACATTGTTGCGGGTGGTTCTGGGTACAGCCTCACCCCTCCCTCCGTGAAAGCAGCAGACAACCTTTTTTCCTGGGTGAACTGTGCAAACGCCATCACACAGCAAGCATGGACCCTGCTTAGATCAAGACTGCAATCGTGGATGTTGTAAACACCTCACGCATTCTCGTGCAGTCTATGCTGAACCAAGACCTGCAAAGCCAGGTGAGGAGGAGGCGGCTACAGCAGAGCGGCGATGAGAGTGATGAGAACATGGACACAGAATTATCTCAAACTGCGGGCCCCTGCGCTTTGGAGATCCTGCTGGTAATGGGGAAGGTTCTAGCTATTGAATGCCGATTTTGGGCCCGGGAAACAAGCACAGATTGGTGGGACCACATAGTTTTGCAGGTTTGGGATGATTCTCAGTGGCTGCGAAACTTTCGCATGTGTAAAGGCACTTTCATGGAACTTTGTGACTTGCTTTCCCCTGCCATGAAACGCCAGAATACCAAGATGAGAGCAGCCCTCACAGTGGAGAAGTGAGTGGCAATAGCCCTCTGGAAGCTTGCAACGCCAGACAGCTACCGGTCAGGCTGGGTAACAATTGAGGGACGAAATCTACTGTGGGGGCTGCTGTGATGCAAGTAGCAAAGCAATCATTAAGCTGCTGCTGACGAAGAAGGTGTTGTGACTGGCTGAAACATGCAGGTCCATAGATGGCTCTGCCGAATGGGATTCCCAAACGGGGAGGCGATAGGTGGAACCCATAGCCCTACGCGTGCACCGGACCCCAGGCACCCAGTACGTAACGGCAAGGGATCAGGGCCGGCACTTTCCATTTAGGTGGCTCAGGCAATCGCCTAGGGAGCTCAGGAATTATGGGGGCGCATTTGAATGGGTGGGGCGCAGGTGCTCCGGTGGACCTTCCGCAGTCGTGCCTGCAAGTTGAGGCCGCCTGTCCCGCGGCTCCAGGGAGCTGCCGCAGGCCATCCTGCAGACGGTCCTCATGCTTCCCCGCCAGCGCCGGTGGACCTCCCGCTAGCATGGCTGCAGCAGGTCCACCAGAGCCCAAACCAGCGACCCTCCTGCCACAGGACACGACGGACAGTCCACGAGGCGCGGGACCAAGCGCGCAGGGCGGTCGAAATGCCAATTGAGCTAGGGCAATCTGAAAAACACTAGGCGGTCCGGGCACGGTGGTACGGTCAGGTGCTGTCAAGATGGGATCACAAGGACGTTTCACCAACATTTATGTGGGATGCCAGGAAGTGCAGACACTCCGCCGGTCTTCAGACACTAAGCTGTTTAAACGGTTGCAGCAAGGGAATGACGTCCCAGAGCAGAAAATACAGTTGGGGAATGTTGAAATGCCTGTAGTTATCCTGGGTGACCCCCAGCCTACCTGATGCCATGGCTCAGAACCATACACATCCACCGGAAGTGGTCAGAGCTTTTAACGAACAGCTGAGCAAGTGCAGAAGAAAGTAAATGTGCATTTGCCATTTAAAGGAGCGCTGGTAGCACATTTCGACTTGCTCACACCCAGCCAAACAAAGCCCCCCATGTTATTGCTTGCTTGCCGTTGCTCCACAATCCGGAGAGTAAGGGGCGACCTTATGGCAGGTGGGAGCTGAGGCAATCACATGCCTCTGATTACGGCCAGCCAGACACCAAGGCGTGTAGCAAGAGCACACCAAGAGCGTTAAAATGATTTCATCACAGCCAGGCGGTACGGGTGAACCGTGTGTTTGTTTCCCCTGAGAGAACCCCCCCTGATTGACTCCTTCCTGGAAGCAAACCCACCCCCCGCTTCCATTACAGCTTCTTGAGGAAATAAACACTATCGTTTTAAAAATCATGTATCTTATAAAAATCATTATACAAAAAAGGGAAGAGAACTGACAAGGTATCCCCGTGGGTGGAAGGCGATACAGGGAAAAGGAAAATAGGCCACTAAAAATCATTTCAAATAAAGACACCTTTGGTTGGGCTGTCACGGTGAGTGCCGGGTGCATGAAGCCTTCCCCCACGTCTACCCTCTGGAGAGGAAATATGGAACCGGTGAGTGGGAGGGGTACACAGGGCTGCAAGCGGCCCCTGTACCCCGCTGCTCCCTGAACGAACCACCAGACGTTCGGAGGGATGTCAGTTGAATCACGCAGCAGCCCAGCGTTTGCATCCCTCACCGAGCAGACTTCCTGCCTACTAACCTCGATCGTCCTGAACACCACTCCACTCGAGTGTCCCTCCTGTCCAATTCCCTGGCATCTTTCCTGTTGTGATCCCAACGTCTTGCACTCATTCAGATAGCTCTTTCATTGCGGGTTACCCATATTTCCGAGAGCAATTCGTCTCCGCGCACTACTTTCCCTCCCGTCTATCTGGATAAGCCTTCGGGCGGGAATAGGGGCTTGAAAAAGTTGCAGCTGCAGAGGGAGTAAAAAAGAAGAAGAGTTAAAAAGATAATTTACAAGAACAATGGTTTTATAACTCTTTCAACGGTGAACAACACTATTCACCTACAAGCAGATGTGACCTTTCACGACAAGGTCGCATTGCATCTTAATATTGAGTGCCTGCGTTCGTGTGTTAGAAAAATCTCACAGCCCAAGGTCCGGGCAGCCGAAAATCAGCTTGCATAGCGCCATGGGAAGCATTGTCTTTCGGCTTCTTGCAGCCTTCATAACAAGTGCCCCCCTTTCCCCAAATACTAAGCAAATCCCCCGTTCAGTGCTGCTCTTCCTTTTAACTATGCAGCAGCAGAAACAACCCCACATCAATTCTCTGATGAAGCACTAACCCTTCTCCCCACCGAGTGGCGAGCAGGAAATCACTGCTCATCACCCCCCTTCCCCCCATCGCGGCTGAGCGGAAAGATCGGCAGCCGCAAAACGAGAAAAAAGCCCAGCGCAACATTCCCCCTTTCCCTCCCCCCGCTGTGGCTACCTGCAAGAAAGTATTCTTTAAGCAAAGCAGCCTAGTAGAATGGCCATCCGTCTCTTAATTAAATTCCTGAATGTCAAACCAGTACATGAATGATATCACCCCTGAGGATAACACAGCGAGATAAAACGGATTTCTGAATGCCCGCAATCACTGGGACCATACCACGCACCAGGCTTTGTCATGCCAATGATACCAATAACTGCTACAGTGCAAGCGTGGTCAAGTGTCCCACACCATGGGACGGAAAGGTGCCTTGCCCAGAAACCGCTGCCAAGGCTTTTTGGAGTACCTTCACAGGAGAAGCGTACATGGAGATGTCCTGGAGGATTCCGCTCCAATCCCCCAACAATGTACGAACCGTTCCAATAACGTACTGGCCGGAATGCTCCCAAGCTCAGGCAAATCAAATTGTTAAAAAAAACGCTTGCCTTTAAACCATGTTTTAATATTAAAAGTACAACCAAGGCCTTCCAATGCTTCATTGCGGGCACTGGCTTGGGAGGGGTTGGGAGGGTAATTCCCTGGGAGACAAAGCTCCTGGCTGGTGGGAAAACAGAGTGCTCTGGCTCTCGCCAGCTCGCCTCCTTTCCCTCCTCATCTCCCCCATCCACAGAACTTCAGCAGGCTGAGATACCAAATCCCCACTTGAAATCACGGACCAGGGGGGTAGCCGGGGGACCCCTAAGAAAATTGCATGCAGCTAGCGTAGAGAGCAGCAATATTTTGGCCCGCCTGGACCTTCATGCTTCTTTCGTTCTGGTAGGCTGTCAGCTCTAACTCACTCTGCACTGCAGAACCCTGGTGGACCTTTCGCCATAAATAGCCTGGTGAAATTTTTCATGTTTTGTCATTGTCTTTGGAAAGGAGTTCGTGTAGCACAGACTCTGCCCCTAAAGCGATCAGCACCATACCATCTCTGTGTCCATGCTGGACGACTGTTTCGATTCTCAGGAAGACTGCATTGTACCTGGCGATGAGCTCTGTGTGTCCACCTGTGCTGGGAAGCCTGCGGGTTACCCGTGCTGATCAAGCCCAGCTGGCCAAACAGGAAAGCAATTCAAAAGTTGTGGGGCTCTGTCTACCGGCCAGTGCATTCCGAGTTCAGATGTCAGTCCAGAGCAGTCACAGGGTGCAACTGTGGGTTACCGCCCGGAGGCCAATACCGTTGATTTGCGGCCACACTAACCTTAATCCGATATGGTAATACCGATTTCAGCGCTACTCCTCTTGTCCGGGAGAAGTACAGAAACCAGTTTAAAGAGCCCTTTATATCGATATAAAGGGCCTCGTTGTGTGGATGAGTGCAGCATTAAATTGGTTTAACTCTGCTAAAATCGGTATGAACGCGTAGTGTAGACCAGGCCTCTGGTAGATCAGGTCAATGCACTGTTCCTGTCTGTGAGTAAGTGTGCACTAAACTCTGGGTGAATGAGTAGGTAATTTAAAAAAAAAAAAGCTTCCCTCATCTCCATATTTTAGGTAGAAAATTGACATTGTACTCATTTGTTCAAACTAAGACTTCAGTAGTGCTTCCTAATTTTAAAGAAAGTGAAGTATTTATCAAAGTTTTGGATAGTAGAATTTTATTCCTTCTATCTTTCAAAAGATGGGAGCTAGATCATAACTTGTCATAACTGTGTGCTAGATTCATGGTGCTTCTCTAGAATTGTTCATGCTTCCTTCCAAATGAGTGCTACGTTTGTTAAGTCTGGAGTGAACAAGCTGTTCATTTTTTATTATAACTCACTTTAACCTCTATGTAAGTGATAAATATTATTATAGTCTACATGTGTTCACACACTCTGGTTCTGTTCCTATTGATTACACATAATTTGCCAGGAGAAAATAGCTTATGTCTGTCTAGTTGGATTAACATATTGTAGCCATGTCAGTCCCAGGATATTAGAGATACAAGGTGGGTGAGATAATATCTTTTACTGGACCTACTTCTGTTGGTGAGAGAGACAAGCTTTCGAGCTACACAGAGCTTTTCTTCAGGTCTGGGAAATTAATCAGAGTGTCACTGCTAAATACAAGGTGGAACAGATTGTTTAGCATAAGTAAATAACATATTTCAAGGGACCATTCAAGGTGAAGAGGCCTGTCCTCCTTCCAGTCATAGGAAGGAAAGGAGGAAGAGGGAAATGGGAGAAGGGGAAGAGAGAAGTGTTAGTGGTTTACAGATTATTGTAATAAGCCATAAGTCAAGTGTCTCTCTTCTGTCAATGAGTTTTAGCGTCTAGTAAAGTTTTAAGCTCTCTGTTATGGGGGTTTCCTTTGACAATGAGGACCGATCGGTCAGCTATAGAGTGAGCATTTTGTGGAAAGTGTTCACCCAGAGGTGATGTGGCATTTTGGTCTTTTATCATTTTCCTATGTGAGTTCACTGGAGAGCGTATTGATTGTCTGGTTTCACCCATACAGCTGCTGTATTGGGGCATTTAGTGCACAAGATGAAATACACCACATGTTGTGATAGACGTGTGTAGGATCTATGGATCTTGAAAGGTTTTTTGTGGAGTGTGTTGATCATTGTAGCAGCAGAGATATGTCTGCAGGTTTTGAATCTGTTGTTCTGGCAGGGTCTGGTGCCGCTTTGAGTTGGTGTCTTCTGGTCTGTGGAGAGGTTGCTTCTGATGATGAGCTTGGAGAGGTTGGGGGATTGTTTGAAGGCCAGAAGACTGAGTTCAGGAAAGATGTCTTTCAGGATATGGTCCCCTTCAAGTGTGGGTTGTAGATACCCCATGTGGATTCTAGTGTGGGGTGGGAGGTGACAGCTAGGGGTGGGCATTTGGAGGGTTTTTTATTTCTGCATTGTAACAGGTTCTTTCAGAGTATTTGGGTGACCCATTCCAACAACACATCTTTACAACAATCTACAACCCCTTTGCTGCTTATACCACCATACTTACTTTCCTCCCTATGACTGGAGAGGTGCTAACAAGCCACTTCACCTTGAATGGTCCCTTGAAATATGTGTTAACTACTTATGCTAAACTCTCTTCCACCTTGTATTTAGATGTGACAACTTCCACCTTGTATTTAGATGTGACACTCTGATTAATTTCCAAGATCTGAAGAAGAACTCTGTGTAAACTTGAAAGCTCGTCTCTCTCACCAACAGAAATAGGTCCAATAGAAAAATATTACCTCACCCACTTTGTCTGTCTAGTTGGATGAACAACTTTCTTCAGTCTTCCTCCTCCGTCCCCTCTTTTGTGTGTGTGTGTGTGTGTGTGTGTGTTTGTGTGTTTAGACTATGGTGTTTGATTCAGTTGAACTTAAGCTTAAGAAGCAACAAGTGCTATTGCTTGATATGCAGTAGTAATCCTTTTATACTATACTACCATGAAATGTCAAGGAAAAACAAAAACATAAAAAGTTAAGATTCTATCAAAAATATTTAACATCCAGAATATTTTTCTGTAACTTTAAGGTGAAATTAACCATTATTAACTACTAATATGGGCTTTCTTTTCTAAATAACACTAAAATTTTTAGGGGCTTGATCCAAAACCTATTGAAGTCAATGGATGTACTCTGATTTGACTTCAAACCTTAGGCTTCTCTAACAATTGCCGCTGGGAGGTGTGATACCAAACACAAGTAGAAAGACCCATGCTAGCATTGCTCGAGCTAGCTCACTAAAAATAGCAGTGTGGACATTGTGTGGACATGGGCAGTAGCTTGGGCTAGCCATCTGAACTTGGGATCCAGGAAATTGGGCAGGCTTGGACCTGGGCAGCTAGCCCAAGCTGCCGCCTACATCGCAATGTCCACACTGCTATTTTTAGTGTAACAGCTTGAGCAAAGCTAGCATGAGTGTGTCTATCTGCACTGGGACTCACACCTCCCAGCTGCAGTGTAGAGGTACCCTCAAAGATCAGGTTGGGAATCCTAATGTGGGGAGCACAGTATCCTAAATCTACTTTAGGACTGTGAGATTCTTACAGCTTCCCCTGAAGTATCTGGACACTGCCAATGACAGGACACTGGACAAGATGGATCTTGGGGGGATGATCCAGTCTGGCAATTCCTATATTCTTATGTTCCTATTGTCATGAGTTTTGTAGGATAAGAACTAATCATTTTGTGAAGCCGGTGAAAATCCAGTGCTGAACAGAACTATTGTATGTGTCTTGCTAAGGGTAAGAAAGACACATCAACATATAGACATTAAAGTGGAGAACAAGAAAAGAAAAACAAAGGAAAGAAAAAACAACCAAGGGAGGCAAATATTTTTTGCCACTTAGCTTCTGCATATAAAGTTGGTGGTTTTGACCTATAAGATCCTAAATCTATTGAGGCTGGGGAGCCTCAATAGAAATCGAAGGGAGCTGTCAGCAGGGCATGTCTACTGAGGTGTCCTCCCTCAAGAATTTGCTCCCCCAAATCTTGATATAAAGTAGCCCATATTGGTTGAGCTTCAGGATGTATTGCAAGGCCCATCCATTTTCCTGGGCTTCTGGAAGGGTGAGAGTGTACAATGAGGGCTGTAGGATTTTAGGTGGAAGTGGGTATTGGCTTGTTTTGTTATTACTTGATTACATCTAGATTTTTTTTTGTATTGTATAACTTCGTATGTAATAAGTGTTGACATGGTGCCTAGAGAGCTTAGAAAAAAGGTTTCCTTCTTTGTTTCAGTTTAGAATGGAAATAATTAAACTTTGAACAATAAATGTAGCCCACCTCAGCTCAGCTCTGTGTTGGGCATTTTCAGAATTCTGCCACCTTTTAAGGAAACTCTACCAAATCTTTACTATAGGCACACTACAGTTCATCTCTGAATTGTTTCTGTAGATTTCCTACTGGAGAGGCTAATGCAGTCATAAGGAGCAACATAGGAATTCAGAAATTCTTCTCCTTGGGCTTCTACCTTGACATGGTGGAGATGCTTGTGTATACTTAAGGCCCTAAGAGCAATGCTGTTGGGAGTCCTGTACTCGTGGTAGGGTCACCCATGGCAGTAAGGTCGAAGGCGCAAGCCTCATAGATGGTCTATTTTAGGGATTCTTGTTTTAAAGAACTTAGAATGTAAACAGACAAAGGTACAACAAGCAATGTGATTGCAGTTGTATCTGGCAAGTATCATATTATTTCCAAATGTACTTATTTTATTAAATATATTATGAATTCAAAGTAGTGAGATAACAGGTGGAAGGGGTAGAACATCAAAAATAAATATAGTATATATTGCAACTTAATGACATCATACATTAGGGCACGCCACAAATCTACCTTCATTGATTTAGAATAAAGCATGAATACAAATGATCAAATACTTTATAAGCTAGTTCATATGGATGATTGTGTACGACACATAATCAGTGATCAGGGATTTATGCAAGATTGGATTCAGTGAGGCATTGCAGTGTAGATATCTATGATACTAAACTTTGACGCTATCTGTAGTTGAGGCAGTTGGATCCTTTGAAAACACTCTTAACTCTGAAACAGAAATCTTGGGTTAATGTGTCACAGTGGGGCTTAGATTCAAATGTGCTGACAATGCAGGATAAGGCTGGGATAGTGCTGCTGTGTTAGAGGTGCTGGCCTGCTGAGAAGATGTTAAACAGAGATCCATTCATCCTTTGGCAGTATTTTAAAAGTGTAGTGATAACCCCAGTGTTCAGCTGGCCTGTATTCCCTGTCTCAATAAAATGGGTTCTAATGTCCAGAATTGCATGAGTTATTGGTGTATGTTTAATAGATACTCTGTGTGCCTGCACAGACATTGTATTACCAGGAATTCCCTTGCTATGTTTAAAGCGTATTAGGAATCTTTGAGTATACTCTATCCTAGAGAACACTAAATTCTGTTCTCCGCACACACTCTAAAATTCCAGCAAATGGAAAGCAATTTTCCTCTGCAGCATGATTGGTGTTTCCTGAATTGGGAAATAATGATACTAATTAACATTTTTTTTCTTCTTCCCATTTTAAAGCATACCTATTAAACACTGAAATGCACAACCATTATATTTAAACAGGACTCATGCCAGGTTAACCCATAGGCTGTTAATGAAACCACCGTGTGAAGACCCTCCCTAATCTACTCAACCCTCAAGAGATCAAACAGAAAGTTAACAGAGCAGAGTTGGTTAGATGTGATGGATGTGTGTGTGTAAATCACTTCCTCAGAGCTAAACTAAATTGTTCCAATTCACTCACTGGTAACAAACTGCAAAGGTTCTCACACCCCCACCCCCGCATGCCCGATTGAGGATTATAGGTTGAGATCCAGAAAACTCCTGGGAAACAAGGTAATATAGTGCCATGATAAAAAGCAGCAAGCCAAATAGGGAATGAGAGCACTCATGTAAAAGAAATTAACATGGTTCTTGTCTTTTGATATGCATTTTCTTGTCCCTTAGGGTCTTCTGCTTGGTTTGTATTACTTTAGTATTTAATCGTTTGCAGGTAGCTTTACTCATGTATTCCAGGAGCAAATAAAACAAACAAACAACAACAACAATTCTGACAAAGAAAGAATGTCAAGGTTCTTTGAGAAGTGACTTGTTAAGTTATGAAATAAAATTTACGTGAATAATAAAACCATACAAAGAGCATTTCTATAAAATGCCACCCACAATTTATAATAGTTTTTGATGTGTTTTTATTGTTCTGATAAAATGATTTGCTGGAATATGGTGATGTGAAGAGCATTCTTCTTGTGGTTTATTAACATGTCCTTTCAAGTCTGTGGTTTTAGGGTCTAATTCTGTAGTTTTTACAGAGGAAAAATTAATTGACTCCATGATCAGCTAAAGTGCAGAAGACTGAGTCCTTAATTATCACATTTTGTCACATTTAGACAAATTATGCTCTCAATTACATAATTATAATTTCATAGATGTTAATGAATCACACTAATGAAGCCAGGAACAGAAATTGGTGCAATAATTATATTACTTCATAATTAAAACCAAATCTAATTTATTGATCTTCTTCCAGTTAAAACTGTTGCTTACATTTCATTTACTGGATCAAAAATTCTGCTCTTCACCATTGGGGAGCAGATTTTCTCTTCCTGTTATCCCTATCTCATTTCTATTCTGCTTGCTTGAAACTCAAGGGATCGGAGGGCTACATTTTTGGGGGAGGCCCATTTCAATATTGCCATATGCTTTTCTATACATTTGCCTATGTTTGAAAGTAACTTTTGTTGAGGGCATTGTATTTGTGAGGCTAAAAGAAGTCCCACTTGTCACTTATCCTTTCCTTTTCATAGGCCATGTCTGGCCTGACAAAGTGATATGAGTCCCAATCCTGCAATGTGCTGAACATTCTCAGCTCCGACTGATGGTCAGTAGAGCTGAGGGTTCTCAGCATTTTTCAGGACACACTTAGAACCTTACAGATTAAGGACCCAGTTCTTATTCTTTCCTGACTGTTTAGGTATAAAATACAATGGGACAAGTATTTTGACTGGATGCTGAGGTAATCTGTGTGGAGGAAGGAGGGAAATAATCCTGCCACTAAAGCTACTATTGGCAGCAGAACTGTTCTGGAAATGGGTTTCCAGACTAGTCTCTGTAGTTCTAGTTTGCCTCATATGTGAAAGAAAGGACTGGCAGACTCTCCAGCCCCACCCTTCCCCTTGCCCACTTCCAAAGATTCCCATGGAGCTGCACCCAGTGCTGCACAGAATATGCATACCACATATCTGTTTTTTCCTACAAATCTTATTCCTATATCTCTTGAGCAGCAGAACCTCCCTCAGGAATAAACATGCAACAGGTGCACCTTAATTTGACCTTCTTGGGTGCTCATGAATGCACCGTATCCAAAGTGTAGTCTGTGATTTCTCCAGATAGAACACTATTTCCATGTTTTGTATCCTCCTGCCAGTTCCCATCTGCTGAGCTTTCTTCCTCACTATACACTGGGCACATCACCACCTTCTGTTCTACTCTGTTCTTCTGAATGTTGGCTACAGAAGATAACGAGTGTGTGAAAGGTAGCAGATTTGAGTGTGAGTCTAAGTGGACATTTTATGGTGGAAAAACTAAGTCCAAAAAATAAGTTTTGCATTTACACCCTGAGTCTGCACACACTTACACACGTGCTTTATTTTAAACACATTAATTCCAGTGAAGTCAATTAAAGTTAAGCACATGAGTGCATAAGTGTTTGCAGGATCATAGTCTTAATTCTGAATGCGGTTAGTTCTGTGATTACTCTTCTCTTTTGTGGGAGTAAATTCCATATTCTAGGTCCAGCTTCTAAAGCAGCTGTCTTTGGTGCTCAGGTGGCAGCTTGACATGAATGGAGACTGAAGTCCACTATTGATCCGCTATGAGCAGAGGCCATGGCAACTCAAGACTCCTTCAATGTGTCTCAACCCTGGCATAAAGGAGCCACTCTTCAAGTATGAGAAGTATAGTCTTCATGCACATTTAATCGATGCCTTCTCTGCTGAGACTGTCAATAAAAAATGACATTCTTGTCATTTCTCCCTTTTTTGGCTGTGTTTTGAAAAATGTAAATTTCTGAAGAGATTCAGATAATGCCAGGGTTTCTGTTTTATAGAATCATGTCCAAGCTGACAACTTGTGAGCTAGATTTTAGCCAAATACCATTTGCAACTGCTGAATTTGGCAACAAAAAGGCTGAAACCTGACTTTATAATGAACCTGCTGACAGATCTTTTACTACAGCAGTATTAGCAAAGGCTGTTATACAAGTGTATGGATGAACACGGTAAATTACAATTCAAAGCCAAGCCATGTCATTTCCTTCCCTATGCTATAGAAAACATAAGCGTGTCTTTGTGCATGAGACAGTAATTGGCTTGGTTCACTTTATTGTCCAATTTTTTAATCAAACCTCTCGCTCCAGCTCACTGCTTAGTATTAAAACCAACACTTGCTCCTAGCTTTTGAAGATTTCATTCCAGAGGTTCAGAAATGTCAGTCCAGAGTGCTAAACATTTCTCACACTTGATCAACTCATGCATATAGATTTTTTTTAAAGTTGAACAATTGTGCAAAATAATTGCTCCTTTTTAAAAAAAATATATCTGAAAAAAGAATTTTGTTGAAATGGGTGTCTTCAAAAGGCTACTTTGCAAAACAGAAATACACTTAAAAGCTTGTAATCTTTAGCTGGAGGCCAGGCCAAGTATGTTTCTGATTATACTAGTGACCCTCACCCTAAAATCTCTTTGTAGAGTGCCTTTATTCAAGACAACACAGTGACTAGCAAATGATCTAACAGATTTCACAGCACATAAATTAAGACCTAATACATTATTCCAAATTCAGGCTCCCTAATTACAGAATCAGTGAAGCATTTCATTTATAATTGCAATTATCAAAACAATTAATATACACAAATAAAGGGAGACTGCATGAAAATTATTTGATAACTGTTAACACTGGAAAAATTAGGCTACAATTTTAGGATTAAGAGACTGGTTAAGCCCTAGTCTTCAAAACTGGTCCAGAGACAAGGATATGAATATTTCATTATTCCATTATGTTAGCCTGATTGGTAACATTTATATTTATTTTTACTCTTAAATGAAAATGCATAACTCTGTCACTAGTTTTAATAATATTCTACTATCATGAGGAAAGAGGTTGGGAATATGTGACCATATTAGTAATGCTAAACAGGTGAATCTCACCAATATTTTTTTGAGGATTTTAAGGGATAGAAAAAAGACCTAGATTTTAAAATTTCATGGATAATTAAGAACTTCAGTTGCAAATTTGGTTATTGGGCTGTGTGAAGGAAATTCATAGATTCTGTGTTCTTTGCTAGATGAACCTTAACATTGGAAATATATATTGTCACCTAAAATAGTTAAACTAAAAAAATGCCTTGTTCAAAAATTTTAAGTAACACTTTACTTTCAAAATGTCTGAACAGAAAATGTAACTTTTCTTGTCTGCATAGTAAACACCGGCATTTTTATCTATCTGAATAATCAAAGTGGTGCTTTTCGTGCCTTCTTGGTTGCAAAGATTTGAACTGCTTCCTGCTGAAGGTCCACAGTCTGGGCCAGTTCATGCTGTACTGAGATGGTTGCAAGGCTGACCAGCCTCTCCTGTGTCATTGTAGAGCATAGGTGTGTTTTTATTAACTTCAGCTTAGAGAAACTGCGTTCTCCATTGGCAACTGTTACAGGAAGTGTTAGAAGTATGTGCACAGCAACAAAAGCATTTGGAAAGAGGGTGGTCATCTTATTTGTGCACAAATATTCCAGAACAGCCTTTGGGGTTGATCCTGCTGAAATGTTCTTGAAGGGCCTTTCAGTTCATTACTAAATCACTCACATCAATATCGCACATATCATAATGTGTCACACTGTTATGGTGTGTGTGCACTGCATTGCTGATGTAGGTCTTCTTCAGGTATAGTGAGGAATTTTTGGAATATCATACAAATCCAAATATACTGCTGTATTTCTTGAGCTGCATGAAATGTTCTTCATTTCATTCTATTGCACAATCTAGCACCTCGTTAAAGATTCAACTTTGAATTGTTGTTTGGGTCTCTTATGGGATTATCCTGTGCCTCGTAATCAAATGTCACCTTCTTAGGTGACTCTGAAAGAGTGGGAAAATAGCTCAGAATGAAGTTCCTCTGCAACTCTTGCACTCTTCAGAACGTTTTGAAATCCTCTCTGACTGGTAAGACTGTAGATATGATTTTGCTTTTGCCATTGTTCCATTGCCCAGATATATCAAGGTTAACGCTTGGAATTCTTGCTTACAACATTTATTTCAAACAGTATGTCATGCCACAACATAAGACACACAGAATTTGAAGTTATGTATGTTCTTGGTGATTCCATTCCCTTGCCATGTTCTCCCAAAACAGTTTCTGTCATAGCATTATCTCCATAATGGCAACTATGGATCATCTATCTTCCAATTTGGTGTGTGTTAGGCTTTATACTCCATTTGACTTTCCATTATGTGGCACTCAGTGGTATCAGTGTCAGAGAGGATGTTCTAGATGTTGCTTCAAAAGTTTGCAATCGAGAGTCGATGCAGAGAAGAATACATAGATGCTTTGAATTACATTAAAAAATTCAGCAGCCTCACTAGAAGCTGATGCTGCATCACTGACACCAAGTTCAATGAATGAGACTGCAAGTGAAAAAAAAGCTCGAGGGTTTAACTCTCGAACTGTGTCTGCACTCCCTGTTCTTTCCTCTCATGTTGCACATTATCGTAGCCTGACTTCTCATGTCAGCTATCGCAATTACTGTATCTTCCAGCTTTTTAAAGCACATTTGTCATACAGCTGCTGTAGTAATCAATGTCAATAATTCTAGAAAATGCTCTCTGACAGTCACATTGCAGGGACATTTTACTAAGTTCTATTGTTGTTACAAAATGCACCATTAAAGTCATTTGTTCTGTATGGCTGATGTCAGATGTGCAGTCCGAATACAGAGTAATATCTTGCTGACTTCAGATCTGCTACAATCTTCTGTTTGACTTTGTTGCAAGTAACTGTGTGATCTCATTTGAATTGTTTTTCCAAGGTAGTGGTGTGTGTACATTTCTTGGTGGTGACTCTCTTAGATTCTCTGGAGTACAGATCAAACTCAGCATTCACTCACAATTTAAAGGAATTTTCCATTGTTTAGCACGTACAGCTGATCTGAAGTGCATGCAGTGCTAGTTTTGGGTAGGAAGAATCTTCACTATGGCAAATGAGCCCTTATTCCAGAACATTTGCCAGTAAAGAACTCTGATGCACGATCCTATGGTGGCTTTACACTTAGTCTCATTCAAGCACTTTCCACCTATGGATGCTCTCTGTGATTTGCTGCCTTCATGGCATGCCAGATTTCTAGCCAGATTTTTCCTCCTTTGTTCTGTAGAACCCAATGTACCTGAAATGAAGGAAGAGTTTCAAACAAAAACAGTATGCAGCATTCTGGGTTTTGAGTACATAAGTCTCGGCCTCTCCACTTTTGTCATCATTGTGGGATTTAGTAATGTGTTGGTGGAACTTCTCTTTTCATGTCTTTGTGGAACAGATGTTTTTCACTTACTGTGGCCATGCAGTACAAGGAGTCCATCAGGTATCTGCTCAAGTCTGTCCACAGTCCTGGATCATCTAGACTTCAGGAACTAAACTCAGCAGCAGATGTTTCTTGTGCCTCCACCACACTCTTCTCTGATCTACACTTTTCTTCAGGAATGTGCATAGTTACATCCATTTGAGATGGAGATATGGATGCTGCAGTAGTTGCCAGGTCACCTGCACTCTGACTAATTGGAAGATCAGCCATCTACTCACCATTCACATCCTCACTGGGGCTGGAAGGCTCACCATGAACATTTGTGTCTATGTATCTCAGGAGAGGTCCTTTCTGCTTAGATAGAAAAACTTCCTTTGCTTGCTTTCTTTTTCTGAATTCTGCCCCAGAGGAGCGTTCTTTTCTTTCACTCATGACTGCTGTTCTGTGCCAGCTATAGTGGCTCTCAACACACAATTGAAGGGGACAAATAAGCAGGCTGGTAGCAGGGCCTGAGTGAGGGAAGATATCAGCATCTTAAGGGCCTAACTGGCTCCTACTACTTGAGTTGACTGCCTGTTCTCCCCAAGTGGGTTCAGGGAAGCAGCAGGAAATAGGAAGCTCCCTGTGAAGCTGATGTTAATCAATCCAGGCTCCTAGGGGTGCTAGAGAGGTACATAAGAGGCAGCTTCTCCTCTCTCTCTGCAGCTCCTGCTGCTTTCTATTATTCCCTCTCATCTTTTCTCGTGCCTGCCCGTTATGTCTCTTGTGCTCTCCTTCCTCCAGCACAGCACGCTACTATCTTTGTGCATCTAGAGCAGAGAGAATACATATGCACCAGCAGCAGACACAATTTTCTACACTCTGGATCCTAGTGGTGCCCCTCCACAGTCCAGCACCTGAGGTGGCCGCTTCAGGTCGCCCCATGGTAAAGCCGAACCTGGCAGCAGAGACAAAAAAGAAAAGCAAATACAGTACAGTACTATGTTAAATTTAAACTGCTAAAAAAAAAAAGGGAAAACTAAAATAAACAAGATTTGACAAGGTAAGGAAATTGTTTCTATGCCTGTTTCATTTAAATTAAGACGGTTAAAAAGAAAATTTTTCTTCTGCATAGTAAAGTTTCAAAGCTGTATTAAGTAAATGTTCAGTTGTAAACTTTTGAAAGAACAACCATAATGCTTTGTTCAGATTTACGAACATTTCAGAGTTATGAACAACCTCCATTCCCAAGGTGTTTGTAACTCTGAGGTTCTGCTGTACATGGAACAGTTCTTTTGATCATGATTTGGTGAATGTGACTGTGGCTGAGAGGAAGGGAATGAATCTAACTATAGGTTTTGTTGGTGATCAGTCTTTAGACCAGTCACGGGCATGCAGCCCATCAGGGTAATCTGCTGGTGGGCCACGAGACAGTGTTTACATTGACTGTCCAGAGGCATGGCTGCCTGCAGTTCCCGGTGTCCGCGGTTTGCCGTTCCTGGCCAATGAGAGCTGTGGGAAGCGGCAGTCTGTGCTGTGTCCCACAGCTCCAATTGGTCTGTCTTGCGGCCCACCAGCTGATTACTCTGACAGGCTGCGTGTGGCCTGAGGACCACAGGGTGCCCACCACTGCTTTAGACTGTTTAAATTCAGAAAGCAAAAACAAACCTAACACAAAGCCACCAGAAAAATCTAACATAATTCAATCTTCTGCAGTATGTGAATTTTCTTGCTTCAACTCACAATGAAGGAATATTTCTGTTCCATTAACTACTGAAGTTAGAGCCGGCTCCAGCCACCAGCCAAGCAAGCTTGTGCTTGGGGCGGCAGATTCTAAGGGGTGACATTTCGTCCAATCCCAAAGCAACATGGCCGCCCATTTTTTTCTTGTTTTTTTGTTCGCCACTCTAGCCGCCCTATAGGAGGCGGTGGCACGGAGGAGGTGAGCGCCCTGCTGGGAGCCAGCTGCGCACTCGGTCTGCCCCAGCCAGTGCCAGGACTGCAGCAAGCTCGGCAGCCCTTGTCATTCCCTCCCCGCCAACCGGAGCGACGCGGAGCACCCCCGGCAGGCGGCGCAGTGGGAGGGGCCGAGTGGTGAGCGCCCTGGCTGAAGAAAGCCCTGGCCACTTCCCTTCTCTCTCTCTCCCCTGCTTCCACGCCCCTGCTAGCCGGGGTTCGCAGTCCATTGCCCAGGGCACGTCTGCAATGCAGGGAGTCCCACTAGCCAAAAGTTTGCACCCTGGCTCTGGCCACCTCGCTGGTTTTTTTTGGTTTTTTTTCTGGCCGCTCTGCAGGTTTGTTGTTTTTTTTTGCTTGGGGCTGCAAAAAAGCCAGCACCTGCCCTGACTGAGGTGCCTTACTTCAAAGAATTATCTATCGTTGCATTGATATTTATTAGTCTAGGTCTTTTGGGGGAGGAGAGAAAATTTGTAAGTATTTAGAATATGCAAAGACCTGTATGAGAGTTTATGAATATAACTATATTTACTTCAGAAAAATCTGAACTCATTTAAAACAACAACTTGTGTAAGGGATTATTTTATAAATCACATTTTTTCCTTCCCCAGAAAACATTCGTTTACATTTTTCTGACTGACATGTTATTGCTGACTTGTCATCCATGAAATTCAAAGAGATGGGTTTTGGCTTTTTTGTGTGAAAACTGCAGTTAAAGAGGCTGTGGTATCTGAAAAGGAAATGCTTGTAAAAACAATTTTAGAAGAAATGAAAGAAATACCTTTTGCATTAGGTAGTTGAATGCTAGCCAGAATTTCATTTACTCTGTTTCATATGATATATCCAATTACTGGGAGCTCCTTATATCAAGGCACTGGGACTAGATTATGTGCATCATACCCCACTGTAGGAGAAATTCACTAATGGTCAGTAGGTCCACATAAGACCTCGTGCACCAAGTAAACCTCACGTATGGGATGTGTAGTGGCATGGAGAACATCATGGCTGAACAGGGAAGCCCTCACATTCCTTACATTCTACTAAAAGAATATCTCTTCTGGCTCCACAAATGCTGACATAGAAGGCAGTGAGGGGATCAAGGAATTACAATTCCGTGACTCCAAGAACTTGTGCAAGTGGTGCAGAAGGGCTGCTGTTTCAGCCTGGTAGCCTTGTGTTGAGGGATGGTTTTCACCTTTCCAGCTCCTCTGTACTCTGTTTTGAAATGCTTGAGCTCTATGCAGATGGAATAGATTTCACTCTACATTAATGTTCATTTAGATCTCCCAAAGTCCTATGCACAGTGCATTGCACTGTATTTCTATTCCATGACTTGCCTTCTGTAGTGTGGAGACCTTCTAAAGGGAAATACCCAGGAGCAGCTGTCAGTTCTGGGAGTCATGCAGCCAGGAAGTGAGAGGAAGGTCTTGGGGGGTACAAAGTCATTGTTTGTGACTGAGTTGTGAGGTCTGTTCTGTGGCAGTGGGGAGAAAGGAATGTGAGGAAAAGTTCACAAGCAAAACCTCTCAGAGACACCCTTCCTGAGCTCGTCTTTGTCTCTGTCCCTGCGAAGGGTGATTGGGTCCTCAGTTTTCAAACTCTTGCCTGAAAAATGCTGTTTCAGTATGGTAAAATCTTCTTATCAGCACTATCACTTATTAAAGTTAGAAAAACTTTTAGCTTAAGCCATCTGTGGTGTCTGTACCACACGTTGGGTGTGTGTGTGTCTGGCAGGTGGGGGTTTTACTGGAACAATCTCAGAATAGCATGATTTCATACAGCTGCTTGAGCTTTTCTCTTCAGTTGTTTCCTTTGTGTGTACTGCTGCACCTATGTTGTCATCCTACATTAGAAAGCTGCTTTCACCCTGGATAGATAAAAGTATGACACAAATAATGGCAAATACTTGATCAATGACCCTTTTAATGAAAAATCCATACAGTCCATTTTCTACAGCAAAATGCTTTTTTCTAGTGTGGAAATAAATAATTTCCCCACAGTATGTGAATAATAACAATTTGTTGCTAGTGTCAATTTATCCTAGAGGATTGTATAAACATATTAATATATTAAATCATGTAACCATTGTTTTTTTTACTGAAAATTGCATTCATTCATCCCCCCCCCTTTTTTTAGCAAACTAAAACATTTTCAAAACAATGGAAATTATGTCTGTGAACAATTTAGAGAAAATGCTTTATCTCTTCTGCAAGAAGTCATCTAAAATTATGGAATGCATGATTTAAATGTAGTTCTGTTTAATATTTTAAAATTGCTTGTAGGCCTCACTTCCCTTCCATGGACTTCACACTGGACTTCAGCGTGATTCTTCATGGGCACCAGGAGTCTGCACAAATGATCTCACTTTAGGATAGGGACCATCGTTAACTTTTGTCTGTATGTTTGCAGTTGATAGTGGTGTAGTAAAGATGAGCCAAACTGATGGCTCACCCATATTTCTGGACCTGATCAGGATGGTGACAGTGATTATGAAAAGCTCAGGGAGATTAGAGAAGCTAGAAAAACAGAAAACCCAATAGTAATGGGAGATTTCATCTATGCCCATATTCACTGGGAACAAGTCATCTCAGGATGGGATGCAGAGCTGAAATTTTGAGACACCATTAATAACTGTATTCTGTAGCAGCTAGTTATGGAACCCTCAAGGGAAAAACAATTCTTGATTTAGTCCTAAGTGATGCACAGGATCTGGTCCAAGAGGTGAATGTAGCTACCTACCACAGCAGCATTTAACTTCACAAAGGGGAACCACACAAAAATGAGGAGTCTAGTTAAGTGGAAATTAAAAGGAACAGTCATGTCAGTGAAACACCTGCAAACTGCAGGGAAACTTTTAAAAAATACCATAATAGAGGCTCAAACGATATGTATATCCAATAAATAATAATAATAATTAATAATAATAATTAATAAATTATTTAATAGTGAATGAAAGTAAGAGGACCAAAAAAATGCTACCATGGCTATACAACAGAGTGAAAGAGGCAGTTAGAGACAAGAAGGCATCTTTAAAAATTGGAAATCGAATTCTACTGAGAAAAATAGAAAGGACCATAATCTCTGGCAAGTCAAGTGTAAAAGCCACTTTTAGAGGACAGGATAGCGGGCTAGATGGACAATTGGTCTGACTCAGTATGGCCATTCTTATGTTCTTATGAGAAATGCTAACTTGCATTTGGTAATACATCTGTTGAGATTGACTTCTATCAAGCCGATGACCAACATCCATTCAGCTTCCATGACCAGAATTGTATAAACATGATCTTTCCTCTTTTCTTGCAAGTGTATGTTTTACTTAAAATTGAAAAAATATGAATTCCTAGTACTTATTTCATTTTCAGAACAGATTACAAACATATCAATCATGTGAAGTAGGCCCTGATTATATTTCACAGATGGGAAAAAGGAGGCAGAGAGGAAAAAGTGGCTTACCTGAGGTCAAAGAGACAGTGAATGTACTTAGAACTGAAGAGTACCTGAATCTTGAGTCACTAAGCCTTTCTGTCTCAACTGTGTATCTCCATAGGCCTGACCCAAACCCTTTTGAATTAAATGGGAAATCATTCCATCAACTTCAGTCAGCTTTGGATGAAGCTGACCTCATTGCGATAGTAATGCAATGAAACTGCTAATAGAGGTTTTAAAGAGTATTGGTAGACATCTCATTGCCACATCCTCTAGAGAGGAAATTATCTGACAAAACAATAATCAGTTTAGTTTAATTTCTATAAAATGCAGCTCTTATGGACTTTGGTGTGCTTTATACCTTAAAACTAAGGCTGATGTGAAAATGTGCATTAAAGCTGCTGCTACAACTAACAGTGCTGGCCTCTTCTTTGGGCATTAGGAAGAGATTTTTACATGAAAAAATCATCCCTTCTTACTTCTACTCTTAGGCCATGTCTACACTGAATAAAATCAGACACATAATTCACCATCAGGTTAGACAACAAGGTGGTAAAAATGCATGAGTCTTCCTGTCTACATATCCACCGCTGATGCCACTTGTGCAGAACTGTGGGAGGCCAAGCATTGCCAGTGTTGATGCTACCTTAGCCAATTCACATCACTTATAAAGGCTTTATAGTTTAATGGGGTGGTGAGGACACAGACAGTGTGTGGGTCTATGTGTTCATGGGCTTGGAAAGGTCATCATGTTTCACAGATTCCAAACACCAAATTCTGACAAGTGAAGAATGTTTGATTTTGAAAACTCACACAGCCAGCCTTTTTTAAACACTTTTAGTATTTATTTAACCTAGCAAATAGGTTCATTAGCAAGGTTCTAGTCTTTGTAGTTTAAGTAATGGATTTACCATATGTTTATGCTTTAAGGATTTGTGTAAGACTGCTAACACCTCTCCACCTCCTGTCTCAGAGGTTAAGACGTTGGTGTGTTGCCAGTTTATTGCTGTGGTTCCTGTCCCTTTTATAATTACAGTCATTCCTAGAGCGAAGGAAATCCCTGAGCTTTCGCTCTAACTAGCCACAATAGTTCACTACAAAAAGGCACTTCTTTAGAAGAAAAAAAAAGTAATAAAACTTTCACATTATTAACTTTTTCCCTTTTAAAAGAAGGCTGAAAAATGCCATTGTACCACATTAAAGACTTTTGCATAAGACTCACCATTGGCTAATGAGCCTGGTTGTACACTCTACCACATGCAACTGCCTTCAAGTGCTGCATTTAACTTAACCTTGATGCAGTGCCAGGAATGTGCAAAGGATATTCTTTGATGGCAAGGACAATCAACTCCCTTTTTTTTTTTGCTACTTTCCCTTATTCATTTGCTTTGAAATATGCATGGGATTCATATTTTAGCATTGTTATACATAACAATTATGTTCAATAGTGGATGATTTGAGTATAGTATATCCTATAGAAATCATCAGGCATATTGGCTATTTACAATCACAGTAATAATCAGTTATTAATACTTTTACCTTTATACAGCGCCTTTCTTGCTGGCATTGCAAAGCACTTTACAAACATCCTCACAATACCTCTTTGAAGAAAGTATTACTATCTCTACTTTATAGATGGAAAAACTGGCTAAGTGGCTTGCAGAAGATCACGCTGTGTGTCAGTACCAGAGCTGGGATTTGAACCTAAGAGTTGTTACTTCCAGTCCACTGCTTTCATTAGTAAACACATTCCCTTCCTTTAATAAATTAGTTGTGGAAGCAGTACTCACTGGCAATTGTTTAGAAATCTCATTATCTTTAGATATATTTTCCATGGTAATATATTTTGATTTATGGAATAATTGCATATATGTATATGTTTATTGTTATAAATAGCCAATATGCTGGTGCATTTCTATAGCATATGCAGAACTCAGTTCATCCATTAGTAAATGGAATTTGGGGGTTTTAGGTGGAGGAGGAGATCCAGTGTCAATATTACTGTATCTCTTAATAAGATTAAAATTATTATGAAGCTAAAGCTTGATTCCAAATTATTCATAAATGCTATTTATGGAAACAAAACGTGAGCTTTTCTTAGGAATTGTTTCTAAAACGTCACCGAGTTGATTGACTTCGTAAGATTACTGTGTTTTATTTTCTCGAACAGCTCAAATGAAGTACGTACAAGTATCCATCCCAATCTTTTCCTTTACCCTTTTCTGTCTTTCTGTTTGAAGTAGAAAATGTCTCAAATTAGTTGAAGATTGAATTGAAAAAGGCAAATCTTTATTTGTTTGCCTTCCAAATAAAGCCTACTCGTGAAGACAGTTTATGGTTCTTGGAGAAGAAGACAGTGTTTGATATTCTTGAAAAGAGAAATGTATAAGGTCATTCATAACTAGTATTATACTCAGTACAAACTAAAATTTCATACAGACAATGACTTGTTTATTCTGCTCTATATACTATACACTGAAATGTAAGTACAATATTTTCATTCCAATTGATTTATTTTATAATTATATGGTGAAAATAAGCTATTTTTCAGTAATAGTGTGCTGTGACCCCATTTGTACTTTTACGTCTGATTTTGTAAACAAGTAGTTTTTAAGTGAGGTGGAACCAGGGGCAGCTCTAGCTTTTTTGCCGCCCCAAGCACAGCAGGCAGACAGCCTTCAGTAGCTTGCCTGCAGGAGCTCCCTGGTTCCACAGATTCTGCAGCATCCCTGCAGGAGATCCGCTGGTACCTGCTGCCAAATTGCTGCCAAATCCGCGGGACCGGCAGACCTCCCACAGGCAAGCTGCTGAAGGTTGCCTGACTGCAGCCCTCGCAAGGACTGGCAGGCGCCCCCTACGGCTTGCCACCCCAGGCACGCACTTGAAATGCTGGTGCCTGGAGCTGCCGCTGGGTGGAACGTGGGGGTATGCAAGACAAAGTCCTGAGATGGGTACAGTAGTCTGGAAAGTTTGACAGCCACTGAGTCACACGGTCTGAGCGAAAAAAACATGTCTGGGAAAAATCAAAACAAAAATACAGAAGGATGAAATGTCATGTTCATCTTTTCTCCTTTATTTTTTTGTTACGGATGGGTATTACTGCTCCTTTATTGCTGTCTTGAGCGTTGGCCTATCCAGTCCACAGGTTAAAATGTCAGTATTTCCATCTCATTACAGAGTAGTTTGTTAATTAGAGAAATCACCTTTTGCTAATGTAATCTTAATGCTTACTTTAAGAAACAACCGGTAATCAGAGTAATCGCAACCAGTTTGTAATATATACATGTACAGCTGGTTGAAAAATACTGATACTTTTTCACCAGCACTGTTGCAAGAAGTTTTCATTCTTCTGGTTTCTAAAGGAATAGCATTATTATTTTCATCAAGGCAGGCACTCCCTTCACAGCTTTTATCAGAGGATTATGAATAACAACAATGGCGCCCTGCAGGTTAGACATGGGTTACTTACCGAAGAAGGAATATTTCTTTTACTAGGTACCCATTTCACGTAATCGATGCTCTGGTATTTAGTTTAAGAACTGTATGTAGAAGTCACAGCTATCTAAAACTGGATTTTGGAAATGAATATGCCATATGGAAACAAAAACTGAGAGAAGTGATCAGTATTTGAAATACAACCAAAATGAAGCCCAGAAGAGAGGAAAATGCTGCATGATTTGTATAGAATCAGAGAAATTGAAGGGTGTAAGCAAACTCAAGAGTTCCTCTAGACCATCTCCATGCACTGAGGCAGGATTAAGTAAATTTAAATCATGTCTGATGAATGAGAAATATATCCATACAATTTATGAATTATGTGTGAGATTATGAAGTCTGTCAGGCTGCAAATTCCATTTTGCATGTATAGCCTTTTACATTCTTTATGGTCTGTCTCCATGTTAAGCTGAAACTTCCAAAGGCTGGTGGCAAAATAATGTCAATAGAGGATAGGTGACTTTTAAGTATCCAGTTGTTGGGAATTGATTCACTCTAGACAAAAGAGTGGTCCCCGTCAAGGAGGACTAGTTTAACAGGGGGAAGCTTGCTAGGGCAACAAAGTTACCTGGCAGAGGTCTGTCCTCATGTGAGGGAAGCTGGAAATGGAGTCACTTGACACAGGAGCTGAAAGTTTTAAAAGAGTAGAAGCTGGTCTGTTCATGGGTTGTTCTTCTTCAGTTCCTGTGTACCCCATCATGTAACAGCATGCATGAGGCAGGGGACACCCTGCCTACTTTCCTGGACCAGATGGTCCCCCAAGGACTCCCCAGGGAAAGGTGAAATAGAAAGGGAAATGCATGTAATGTTGATTGTTTTGTATGATCTGTACTCTTGTACTTTACATAATTAAGTATAAAAGAACATAAAGATGTTAGACTGTGTAAAGTGTGTATGTTGACTGCTTCAGAACTACTGCATGCCCCAGAGAGAATTCAACTGTAAACCAGAAGCTTCACACTTTTGGGGAAAATTTCTCAGTCAGTGATGTGTTCAAGTACTGGGGAGTCAAAAGGTTCAGGGCTGCACCCAGTTGGGTTAGGCAGCTGGACAGTGGGTTCCAACACTCCCAGAGAGGTGCCACATAGAAGATCTGTACTCTGAGAATGCCTAAGGACCCAGAGATTAGGGAAGTGGCTGAATTCTATTCAACCATCAGGGGCTTGAAACAGGGGTCCAGAGCCTGGAGACTTGGATACATCTCACAGCAGTCCTAGTGGGAGGCAAAGACGGGGCTTTCACTAGGCTCTGTGACACCATCCCTGACAGATGTTTGCCTAATCTGTTCTCGAAAACCTTCTATTTTATCATTAACTATGCTGTATAAAGAGCACAGGGGTCTAAAAGGTAGAAGCAAGTGGTTTGCAAGGCTGTGTTTGTCTTTTGTCCACAAGCAGACAGAGTTAATAAATTCCCTTGCTGAAAACAGCAGATATAATAACTACTAAACCCATACAAGTGTGGGCAGCTGAAATTAGAATTCTGGTTCTTCAGCTTACACGGGTCTCTGTCTCTTCAGCTAAATAAGAATTTCCTTAGCTGGTAGCAGCAGCAATAGGTTCCTGCCCAGCAACTAGATTTGTCACGATCCCACGCTCTTACACACAAGGAAAACACTTTTCGACATCATTTATAATAGAATAATATCCATATTAACATATCTTTCTCCTACTAGCCCTAGCTGGATGTTAGTTTGTGATCTGTAGGTGTCAAAGTATTGAATTAATTTTTGAATGCCAAACTGGCATGGTTGTGCAGATTTTTAACTTAGAAGGCAGGTTGTTTATTTCTCAAAAGCCACTTGAACTGAATTTCCTTATCAAAACCATAGATGGCATATTCAAGTGTTTAGCAGGTCAAACTCTCTGTAGATTCCTTTATTCTGCTTTTTTCTCCGGGTGGAAACGTATGTAGTCTGCCTTTCTTGCAGTAACAATGGCCTGACCATACTGGCAATGAGGCGACGGAAAGAAAGAAAAACATGCAAACATTGCAACAATCTGGGGCCTAAAATATAACACATGAACTGACGTACCGAATAACCACAACTGACATGATTATCAATTTAATTAATTATTCAGAGAGAGATGACTACCTTCTATTCAGGAGTTTCAGATTTCTTGGCTAAGCAGAACAGCGGTCCAGAAACTAACAGTGTATTTACAGTCTCCAGTATCATGGAATCATCAAGGTTAACCTCTGAAAGTGTCAAACAATTTCTGCTACGTGGTAGTATGCCTGGGAAAGTGATGGAATGAAATTCAGAAAAGGAAAAATGTAATGAGTGGTAGGAAATGTGGGGAAAGGAGAGCAGAAGCCCAGGGTTGCACATACATGATCATGTAGATCAAAGTTATGTTCATATCTTAAAGGTACATGTATGTGTGCATGTGTGTGTGTGTAGACTGAGATGTATTCACATATTCCATGTATATACATCCATGTAAAATGGATGCATAAACTATGAAAAAATGTATTTTAATATTAGCGATTGTGGCCAAGTAAGTGAAGATAAGAATTTGGAGGGATGTAGAAATGTGGATATTGGGAACATTTAGGCAAGGGGGAAATAGAAAACTGGAAGAGGAGGGAGAGGGAACAAAGATGGAGATGATTAACAGGAGGCAGCAGGGTAAAGAGGAAGATGTTAATTATGGAATAGTTTCTCAGTGAAGAGGACCATTTGATTAACTGAAAACTGGACTGACCAGAGTACCAAAATGTATACAGTTGAGAAAAATCCTGTACTGGATAAGGAGTACTTCTTTTCCATCACTTTCTTCTATGATTCTATTACGGTGATCTCACATATATAAAAAATCTTCCACCCAACTCAAATAATGAGGTCGGTCTAAAAGGTGCTGAGTGCATATGGGACTGAAAATGCTTGAAGCTGCAGACGTTCTGCTGTCATCTAAGACTTTGTGAGTTAAAACACAGAGTCCTCAGCAAGGGGAAAACTGCAGCTGGAGCACATATATGGCAAAAGATATACTGGGCATGGGAAAAATACATACAGATTGAGTGAAGAGCTTAAGGTGAACTCTGTTCTCTCGTGGGTTGAAAAGTGTCACAGCTCCCCAAATAACACAGCTGATGACAAAGCTGCAAAGAGTGAGAATCAGACAATGACAAGAATTAAAAAAGCATAAAGGGAACAGTTTCCATGATTAATTTGTCCTCACCTTGTCACACAGCTGCACCACCGTTACAGAACTTTTTACAATGATATTGCAAGTACCTGCTCAGTTCTGATTATTATGGAGAACAGTAAGCTGGAAGGCCAATGCAGCATTTTGCTTTACCTAGTAGCAGAAACTGATGGTTCAGATGTCTCTAAGCCATATGTCCAAATGTGCTGGGGGAAACCATTGCTGTCATTATCTGTAACATTTGACCTGACAACCTGGCCCATTGGCAAGATGCATGAAATGATTTCTATCCTTCCTGGTGGCCCACGAAACAAGACCACAAGACCATGTTGGGGAGTAAGTACACACTGCCTTTCAGCACAGCGCAGTATGGCCTAGCAGCCAGAGTCAATGGGACCACCCTTCCATGTAGCACAGCCCTTCCCATCCAGGGGTCTCACTCTTCATGACTGGAGGCAAGTCAGTCACACGCTTGGCCCTTGTAGCCAAAGGGCAGTGGGCTGCTACCCAGGGGTGAATTGGCAGCAGAGGCAGAGTCCTCCCTACTCCATCAGAGACCTATCAGTGGCAGGTGGTCACACCTCTGGGTCAGTGGGGATCCCACCGAAACATGCTGACTCTGTTCCTGGTACCGCAACAGGATCAATGTCTAATTCACCTGGGCTACTTCCTTTCTTGTCTTCCTTTTCTGTAGTCTGCAGGTCCTCTGATTCTCTGAATCTCTTTAATAGGGAGCAGGTTTAAAACAAAGAAAAGGAAGTATTTCTTCACACAATGCACAATCAACCTGTGGAACTCCTTGCCAGAGGATGTTGTGAAGGCCGAGACCATAACAGGGTTAAAAAAAAAAAACTAGATAAATTCATGGAGGATAGGTCCATCAATGGCTATTAGCCAGGATGGGCAAGAATGGTGTCCCTCGCCTCTGTTTGCCAGAAGCTGGGAATGAGTGACAGGGGATGGATCACTTGATGATTACCTCTTCTGTTCATTCCCTCTGGGGCACCTGTCCCTGGCCACTGTCGGAAGACAGGATACTGGGCTAAATGGACTTTTGGTCTGACCCAGTATGGCCATTCTTGTGTTCTTATGAAATACTTGACAGGCAAAGTTCCCAGTGATTCCTTCTCATAAGCTTCAGCAGACAACAGGGTATTCACTTGGGTCTCAGCATGTCTGGCCTCTGTGGTCTGGGGCTCCAACAGCTTCTGGGTGGGAGCCTGCAACCATGTCCTCTTTCATCTCCAGTCAGCCCAGACTGAGCTGAGCTACGCTCTTTTATAGTCTGCTTCCATTTGAAGCATGCCCACAAGGGCAAGTGGTAAGTACAAGTGGTACTTGTACAGGACCCCACGTGGTAAGTACACCCCGTCACAGACTACAACAGCATCAACTGGTGTGCTGTGTCTGGTAGTAACTTTCCATATTGCTGGCATGAGTTAGAAACACAGTTCTGTCTGCTGAAGTGGTAGAAAAATAAACTGGAACCTTCTACGTAAACTAGTTATCTTTCTGATGTGGAATTTTACACATTTCAACACATAAAATATATGGACGGACCTGAGGAAATGTCTGTTGACTGGAGAATGCTGGCACTGTATGGAATCCTGGGATTTAGAGTGGGGCTTGAGCTGAGCATCGCCACTTCTTTCCACCCCCTCCCATTTTGACCCATGGAGCTATAGATTAAAATGCTTTAATAAGAACAGGGTATTATGATGATGATGATTTTCTTGGTGTTCATAACAGTGGTTGGGAACCATCAGGTGCTTGGGGCTGTCAGCTTGGTATCAAGGCCTGGGACTATATTCTTCTGAATTGCATGCGTTGCTCTTCAAACAGTGTCTATAGTGAAGTATTAAATAATTTACATGGGAAATTTGGTAGTGTTGAGTGCATGGAAACCCTAGAGAGGGGTGAATAATTAATACAAACATTTCTTCTTTTTGTTAGTTGAAAATGTCCTTGCATCTGAAATCTCATGCTGAGCGGTCAGAAGGAGCTAGGGGACTCACGAGGACTTCTTTGATTTTTGCTACAATTTTGTTCATAAACTCCCTCCTTCCAAGCTCCTTCTTCCTCATCCCTGTTAACCTTTCATTACCATAAAACAGGCATTAAACTGATACCACTTTTGCCAGCTGGGGCTGATGTAAGTTGTGGTACATTGTACAAATTAATCCTGGGTAGACTAGGTAACCATTTAGACTAAAATTGTGGAACATTCCAGTCGTCCACCAGGCAAGTGACCCCAGCAGTGGATTCCAAAGTATGACGGGGGGAAGGTGATGGAATAAGTCTGAGGTAAGGTGTACGAACACTACATGAGGCCAGAGCAGGAAGAGTCCTTCAATCAAAAGCTGCTGTCAGCTCCACTCCTGAAATACTTACCATATAATGCCAAATTAGAAGGGAAGGCTCCTAAAGCTGGAGGAAACAGGGAATAAAAGGGAAGAAGTGGACTTTAGAGTACTGGCCTCCTGGTTCTAATTGAATTGTTATGCCAGAGGGTGTTGGTGGCTGCCAGCAAATGCATGTTTAATTTACAGTAATCACAGACCTGTCTGAAGTTGATGGGCATACTAGCCATCTTTCATTTAGGTTAAATGATGGAGCATTTCAATACCCCTTTGTTTAGAGATAGCTGAAACAACAGTAGCACCCCCTAAGGTACTGGACCACATGGGAAGGCCTGAGTAAGAACTAACTCAGGGAGAATAAAAGAGTATTATCCCTGGGACTGACAGCAAACATAGGGTCTGGGCCCAGACTGATGGAGTTGTATATGCCTTTGGGTCAGATGCAGACAGGACCCCAAAGCCTGAAGAATGCAAGAGAAAAACTGTTGAGGATAGTCCTAGAGCACGGGTTGGCAACCTTTCAGAACTGGTGTGCTGAGTCTTCATTTATTCACTCAAATTTAAGGTTTCACGTGCCAGTATTACAGTTTAACGTTTTTAGAAGGTCTCTTTCTAGCAGTCTATAATAGATAACTAAACTATTGTTGTATGTAAAGTAAATAAGGTTTTTTAAATGTTTAAGAAGCTTAATTTAAAATTAAATTAAAATGCAGAGCCCCCTGGACTGGTGCCCAGGACCCGGCAGTGTGAGTGCACTGAAAATCAGCTCGCATGCCACCTTCAGCACATGTGCCATAGGTTGCCTACCTCTGCCCTAGACTGAAGCCAAGAAAGAGAGTTTCTCTGGGTCACAGAACTGGTTGGAAAGCAGGCATGGATTTCTGAACAAGGAAACTGCCTCCTGTTGTGTGTTAGGGTACGTCTACACTACGGGATTATTCCAATTTTACATAAACCGGTTTTGTAAAACAGATTGTATAAAGTCGAGTGCACGCGGCCATGCTAAGCACATTAATTCGGTGGTGTGCATCCATGGTTTGAGGCTAGCGTCGATTTCCAGAGCGTTGCACTGTAGGTAGCTATTCCGTAGCTATCCCATAGTTCCCGCTGTCTCCCCTGCCCCTTGGAATTCTGGGTTGAGATCCCAGTGCCTGATGGGGCAAAAATCGTTGTCGCAGGTGGTTCTGGGTAAATGTCATCAGTCATTCCTTCCTCTGGGAAAGCAACAGCAGACAATCATTTTGCGCCCTTTTTCCCTGGATTGCCCTGGCAGACACCATAGCACAGCAACTATGGAGCCCGTTCAGCCTTTTTTTTAACTGTCACCGTATGTCTACCTGATGCCGCTGACAGAGGCAATACTGCAGCGCTACACAGCAGCATTCACTTGCTTTTGCATGGTAGCAGAGACGGTTATCAGTCGTTCTGTACCATCTACTGCCATTGTAAATTTGCAATGAGATGACGGTTATCTGTTGTTCTGTACTGTCTGCTGCTATCATGGGTGCCCCTGGCTGAGGTCGGCCAGGGTCGCAAAGGCAAAAACGTGAATGACTCCCCAAGTCAATCCCTCCTTTATGGTATCTAAAAATAGAGTCAGTCCTGCCTAGAACATGGGGCAAGTGTACTAGAGAACCAGTGTATCAGAGAGCACAGCTGCTCCATGTCAGATCCCGCAGAAATGATGAGCTGCATGCCAT
>NC_133771.1:27061448-27124694 GCF_003597395.2 Chelonoidis abingdonii | reverse complement strand
TCAGATTGCTGTCCAGAGCGGTCACAATGGTGCACTGTGGGATCCACCCAGAGGCCAATACCGTCAATTTGCGGCCACACTAACCCTAATCCAATATGGTAATACCGATTTTAGCGCTACTCCTCTCGTTGGGAAGGAGTACAGAAACCGATTTAAAGAGCCCTTTATATCGATATAAAGGGCCTCGTAGTGTGGACGGGTGCGCCGTTAAATTGGTTTAACGCTGCTAAAATCGGTTTAAATGCGTAGTGTAGATCAGGCCTTAGTGTGTGCAGGGATATAAGACTTTGTGGACGTCATTTGTGAATAAACAGGATTGCACCAAGGAAACAACCGAGTCCTATCATCAATTTTTCCTCCTAATAGAAGCAACCCAGCAAGGCCCCAGATATTGGCTAATGGCTCAGGCTACAGAGGATAATGTTGTGTTGATTTGCAGTATATTATTCAGCTATTAAATGTCACTCTGTTCTGCAGAAATTTCCACACTGTGTAGTTCCTAGTAAACACATACCTTCCCTTTCACAGAGAAGCCCCTTATCTTGCCAGCCAGCTGCAGTAACCTCTGTCACTCCTCATTTCAGGGGAGAAGGATGGGAGGAGCACCACAGCAGTGATCTTATACCCTTGCACAGCCACGGCCCACCCCTATGTACTCCTTTATGCTGGTTCACAGGGGACACCTGTGGGGGTAGGCTGTGTGTAGAACTGGGCACTTTTTTGGTTTTGTTTTTTTTTACAAATAGTTTATTCACTGGAAAATAAAGTTTTGACTGACACAAAATTGTGGGTCAATTTGACACAAATTCTTTGAATAGTTTTGGCCAAAAATCTTTTTCAGGAGGTGCCATTCACAAAACCACCAGAAGAGGAAGAGGTGCTGGTGGTAGTGCAACTGGCCCAGGAGTTGGGCAGCTCACCCAGCTTTAGCTGCAGGTCATGTGGGACCGTGCCCTGTGCAACCTTCCTGGAATCCTTCCCTCTCTTCTCTCCCCTTTCAGAGTTGAGTGCGTTGGTTGCGCTGTCAAGAGGGCCTCCGTGGTCATAACTAGGGCATGGCATTGTTCTCAAGTTCTAGGATCTCAGGCATCTACTTCCATATCACCTCACTAAGTTCTTCCTTCTCTTCTGGGTAGCTCTTTCGGCTCTGTCCCAGTGGAGACCAGACATTTTTAAAGCTGTCCCATTGCTGATGGTAGGTTGCTATGTAACACACATTTCACTGAGCACTATACCTATGCATCCAGAGTCAGAATTTGGCCTTTGGATTATGTGTTAGGGCACTAGGGATAAAATCCTGTTCATCTTTTTACATCCACACTCCCATTGATTTAAATAGGATTATTGGCTGCTCAGCCCCTCTTGAGATCAGGCTCTAAATAAGAACACATATTAAAAACCTTATCACTTAATATCAGAAATCTGTAATACCAGGATTATTTCAATAATTCATGTCTTTATACTTTGTATCCTTTTATACATATCAGAAAAAAATTGTATTTAATCCTTTGTTTACCTTCTGTTTTTGCTTTCTGCTTTTGTGATCATTCTGTGGATTAATGCTCCCCCAGTTGTCTTGAATGCACAAGTTATTTGAGTTCTCTATTATAGCAAACAAGGATTGTTTATGCAGAAATTTCCAATTCATTTTCATGTCACGCTGGCAGACCAAATTGTGATCTCTAATTCATGCCAGCAGTATGGGAATTTAATTACCAGACACAGCACACCAGGTAATGCTGTAAAAGTCTCGTATCTCTTTGCTTTTTGGGCTTCTAGGAAGGATAAAAAAGATTTCATGTCTTTCCAGTTGGCCAGATTCTTGGTTTATATGTGATGTTACAGGTAATGACAGCAATGGTTCCTCCAGCATATATGGACATATGGTTTAAAGATATCTGTACCAGCAGTTTCTGGTACTGGGGAAAGCAAAATGTTGGCTTTCCACCTTTCTGTCCTCCAGCATAATCTTAACTGTACAGATTCTTGCAGGAACATTAGACAGAGGTCTGTTGTTGTGGATTAGCAGTGCAGGAATCTCCTTCCTTAGAACTTTTTAAGGGCAGGCTTGACAAAGCCCTGGCTGGGATGATTTAGTTGGGAATTGCTTTGAACAGGGGGTTGGACTAGATGACCTCCTGAGGTCCCTTCCAACCCTGATATTCTATGTATAAAGTCATGTTATGGACTGAAGACAAACTGATCAGGAAAACTGTTCATCTTGTGCTTTTTAAATCCCTTTGATGTCTTCAGTTCTTGACATTGTCTGAATCTCAGAGTTGCAGCTCTGATGTCAGCTCTGTTACCTTGGTCTTTGTGACACTTTTCAACTCACAGAAGAACAGAGTTCATCTTAAATCCTTCACTCAATCTGTATTTGCTTTTCTCATGACCTGTATCACTTTTGTCTTAAATTTGCTTCTGCTGCCATTACCCTCCTATTGAAGATTCTGTTTTAACTCAAAAAGTCTTTGGCAATAGCAGAATTTCTGTGGCTTCAAGCACAATCCTGCACTCAGCACTTGGTGTAGGAGGACTCAACATGAGAGTTGATTGGAAAATTCTGATGAAAAACTGAAATATTTTTGCTGATTATCATTATTTGTTTTTTACCAAACCTGCTCATCTACTTAGTAATTCGATCCCATAACCAGTTTTTGGTAACTTTTTTAATTTACAGGACAATAAACCTTAACTCCAGTCTTTCATTTGATCATATTCACATACAGTTCCCTTAGCTTCCATTCACTGAATCTTTGGTTCCAATTCTAGCACCTAACTTTTAACTATACCTCTACCTCTGTATAAAGTGACCCAATATAACATGAATTCAGATATAATGCGGTAAAGCAGTGCTCCGGGGGAAGGGGGCTGCGCACTCTGGTGGATCAAAGCAAGTTCGATATAATACGGTTTCACCTATAATGCGGTAAGATTTTTTGGCTCCCGAGGACAGCGTTATATCCAGATAGAGGTGTATAGTGTCATTCAGTACAATCCAGATCCTTACTCTGGTATCAGAGTTCGTGTGTTCAGCTTGTTAAGTGATCCTCTTCTCCCATATCATCTCAATTACCCAGCTAGGGCTAGATTTTCCTGTAAAGCACAGGCTTATGATGGCACCATGGAGAGCCGTACCATCATAGGGGAATTTTGGGAGGCATTGTGCCTCAGAGGAAAACACTTCTCCCTGGGCTCACCAGTGCACAGGCTCATTGTTTATTCAGCTAGACTTTGACATTCCACTTGACACTTTGACATTGCATTTGACGTGTTAGCTGTTGTGCTACCTGTGAGCAGTAGCTTGGGTTACCTGTGACTAGCCGTTATTTCCCACCATTTCCTAATTACAGAGGCAAGTAAAAATGACTTGCAAATGTATCCTGGCAACAGACTCTCAGCATTGGTGTAAGTCTTGTACTTGTTCTGACAGGCTGTGGAACATCACTTTAGTCAGATAGAAGAATTATAAATATACTTTCTGACCCAGAAGTGGCAGTTCTCCAGAACTAGAGCACTACTAATTAATTAACCAGCCAGGCCAGGACATTTGTGACAAAAAGGAAACAAAACCCAGTTAGAAGCTTTCGTGAGCACTGTGGAAGGTTTTATTATTTGTATTATAAATTTTCGAATGAGCTATCCTCAGCCCTCTAGTCATTAATCTGAATCCTCTGTATTCAGATCTTTCCAAGATGCTACAGATCTTTAAAATATTCATTAGTGATTTAGCAGCACTTGTTAGGGCTGTTCAGTACAAACATTCTGAGGAAGACAGCGAGTTCCACAAAGCCTTTCCACTATAACAATGATATTCACAGTGACAACACTGGCACTTCCTTCAATTCCTAAACCGCCGCTCACCAAAACCAAAACAGCCCTACCTGAAGTACAGTTTTGACTCTGAAAAAGGAGAAATGCCCAAGACTCCAGGAAGTCCAGTAGTAACTTTTCTACTGCTATTGATTTTATATAGAAGGTGCTCTGGTGTTCTACCACCTTTCCACCCCTTCTGATCTTGGGAGCAAACAAAGGCAGTCCAAAGGGGACTTAGACTGGGCTGAGGATCTGGCTCCTCATTTGCTAAGTATTTTAGGATCCTTCATGATGCAGGGCACTAAATACATGTATTATTTTTAGAGTGGTAGCCATGTGAGTCTGTATCAGCAAAAAGAATGAGGAGTACTTGTGGCACCTTAGAGACTTACAAATTTATTTGGGCATAAACTTTCTTGGGCTAGAACTCACTTCATCAGATGCATAGAGTGGAAAATACAGTAGCAGGAATACATACACAGCACATGAAAGGATGGGAGTTGCCTTACCAAGTGGGAGGTCAGTCTAATGAGACAGTTCAATTAACAGTAGGATACCAAGGGATACCATTATTGGTGCTGACTAACACTTGGGATTAGTTTTGGAAGATTCAAATTAAAAAATCTAGCAATTGTCCTTCCTTTAAAATCAAAGACATTTAAAAATGTATTTTCTGTTTAGCTCTATCTAATATTTAAAAAAAAAGAGGCAATTGGGAAAGATTTTTAAAGGCACAAATAGCAGTAAGATCCATAACTCCTATTGACTTACAGTGGGATTTCTGTGACCAGCTATCCATTTGTGTTTTTGAAAAAACTCCCTCAGTATCGGGCCCAAATTAAAAAAAAAAATCTAGATAATTGTTCTGGAGTGAGTGCACACAACCCCCATTGCAGTCACCTTAGCAGTGGCTTAGTAAAAGAGAAGGAAAAGAGTTGTAAAGAAATGTTATCTCTATGCTAAACACATGAAACACTGTTTCATGAAGGAGACAAGGTAGGTGAGGTAACATCTTTTGTTGGAGCAACTTCTGCTGGTGGAAGGTACAAGCTTTCTAATTACACAGAGCTCTTCTTCAGGTCTGGGGAAGCAAGCAGAATATCTGAGCTAAATACAAGCTAGTTCAGATTGCGGTAAGCAGAAGGTGGAAGGAATGGTGGAGGTGGTCACTTGCAAGGAAGTGGACAAATGGGAGTTAGATTGTTATGCATAAAGAGTTAGAAGTGGGCAATGAATGGTAGCCAGCTGTGCGGTGTATTACAAATTGTTGTAATGAACTATAAACTAGTGTCCCTGTTAAGTCCATGGTTTTTGGTGTATATCAGAGTTATGAATTTAAGTTCCCAGGCTCGCCTTTTGAAGGTGGTGTGCAGGTTTCCTTTGAGGACAAGTATTGAAATATCAAATATGGAGTGTTAAGAGTTCACCCATGAATGATATGGTGTTCTTGTCTTTTCTCATTTTTCTGTGCGAGTTCAGTCAAGAGTATAGTGATTGTCTGGTTTTGCCCACATACTAATTGGGGCCTTTGATGCCTAGGGTATATGAAAGAGGGAGATAGAAAGTATGGAAGCAGGACAGTATTTTTCTTAAATGATTCTTAAAATAAAAGTGAATGTGTGAAGAAGCAGGGGAAGAGGGCAGGACAGAATTAGAATTAGAACTGTCATCTGCAGGTCAGTTTGTTTCAGACCTTTCACATTCTAACCTGAACAACAGGAATTTTCCTGAGGGCAGGAGGCAAAGAGATGCTAAAAGGCTTGACCATTGCACTAGGGCAGATAAAAAGGCAATTAGAACTCTTAGAAGTAGACAGAGCTCCAGGCCTAGATGAATTACATCCCTCAGTCGGAGAAGGAAGCAACAAGGGAACTAATAGGAAAGCCTTTGGCAATGAGTTTTGATAGCTTGCCAAGGATGGCAGTGACCCCAGAGGATGGACAGATGGCTAATTCAGTTCCTGATTTTATGTAATGAATAAGGGATGATATGGTAAACCACAGCCCATAACGCTGATTTCAGTTGTGGAGAAGATTTTTGGAAATGCTGATAAGGAACAAGATTATCAATGGTTTTCGAAGTGGATTATTTAGGAAGGGCTATTTTAAGTAACTTAACATTGCCAGCTGTATTGTAAGACAGAAAAATAATTAAAAAGAGAGGCTAACATCTATTTCCTGATATAGACATGGACTTACAAAAAAGCCTTTGCAGAAAAGCACTAAAAGGCAAAGACTGTATAAGACCTGTAAATTATCACATCATACAGACAAGACAAGATCACAGTAAATTTTAAGTAGTTCAGACACCTCTCAAGAGTGTTGAGGGGGTGGAGGCAGGAGGGACTGGCAGCCTAAATTGGGAATTTCCTCCCTTTTTCTGATTTGTTGCATCCCTTGAGTTTTCTTTTGTCAAAGGCGGCTATGGGAGCTTGGAACTTAACTCACAGTGAAAGTATAATTTTCCCAGACTCCATTGAAATCCCAGCCTAAAATATATTCTGGCAGCAGCACTAAGGTGATCATTCTTCTCAAAGGGATTATTCTCACTCACAAAGGCTCAATTAGGATTTCTTCCACTTAATAGAATGAAATACTTCGTTCATTGTGACTGACAAATCATTCTGTAAAAAAGCTCGTCTGAAGGTAGCACTTGATCGCATTAGCTTTTTTCTTCTTCTGTGCAAGAGGAAATGGACCGCAAAAAAAGCTAATGAGAAAAAATGTACCATGATAAAAACTGTCTTTTATTGACTGAACACATAAATGGTAGAAGTTCCCTCTCCCAAAATGGTATGATATGTGCAAGTGTGATATTCTTGCTCCAATTATGGGCAATTGATTTCCAGTAATTATTATTTAAAGCCTCATTAGTAATGAGCTCATAAAGATGAGGAAACAGGAAAACATAGTGGACACTCTATCGTGCTGCATTTATACTCAATGAGGTTATTGAGTGTTGTAAAAGATGCTGAATGCTTTTATGGGATGGAAAGTAATTCTTCATAGCTGAAATATTGTTCCTTGAATTCTTTGACACCATTTCACAGCAGTGTTGATTGATTCAGCAATACATTCTCAAGAATTTCCTTTAATGCCTAAAAAAACCTGCTACTCCATACTTTTTCATTGGTCTCTTGTTACATTACGCCCTATCCTTCGTAGCACAAAGATGCCATCCTTGAACAACCATTTCCCTGTTTCTCACACAAGCCTCTCTGAACTTTTTTTCTTGCCATTCCTTATATATGACATTTAAGTCTGTAATTTTGCCACCATTTAAACTTACTGAAACTTGGGCCATAGAATGCGTATAAAGAATGCTGATATGATCAAATGCACATATTACTTCCCTCTTTTACACAGACTCTTTTTTATCATTGTATGTCAGTAATGGCTAGAGCTAGGTGAATAATGGATTTTTGAGTTGGTTGGCAATTTTGAAAAGTAGAAAAAAAGGTGTATTGGGTAGGACCGAAATGAAATGTTTTGAAATTTCTGGCCAATAGAAAAGTTAAAAAAAAATTAGTTTTGAGTCAAATTAAAAGTTTCATTTTGACAAAATCAAAACATTTCATTTTAAATGTTTAAAAAATGTAAT
This sequence comes from Chelonoidis abingdonii, assembly GCF_003597395.2. NCBI lineage: Eukaryota > Metazoa > Chordata > Testudines > Testudinidae > Chelonoidis > Chelonoidis abingdonii. Next base: position 27,117,278 of record NC_133771.1, on the reverse strand, counting down.
GAAACATTTTTATTTTTCAGAATTTTTTTTGTTTTGCTTTTTTCCAAACAAACAATTTGGCAACGTTGACACAAATCCCTGAAACATTTTCGTGTTGCTGAAGCTGCATTTTTTGACAGACAAAAGTTTTGTCTGAAACTTTTTTACTGAGCTCTAGTTATGACAATTACAAGTTATTTGGACAGAAAGAAGTGTTAGGAAATTTAAGAGGCATAAGGGCACTTAACTATCAAAAGAAACACCACATAAAATCATGAAGAGCTCTATTACATTTTGAATCAATAGTGAAAACATCCAGGGTTTTATAATTCTGTATGCAGCCCCAAGAATCTAGCAGGGCTAAGAATGGGTGGTTATTCTACATGGCTTCTTTTCAGAAGTCAACAACCTAGAATTACCTGTTTGAAAAAACATCCGCTGATAAAATTTTAGCAAAATCTCTGCTGCAGATGGGCTAACATTATCATTAGCTGTTCCTGGAAAAAGAAAGAAGGTTCAATGCAGGTAATTCATCACCCCAACTCATTTCATGTGGTGCTTGCAACCTTGAGATCTTTTGCTTGTTTCCAACCAGACTGAATTCAAATCCAATTTGTAACAATAAACTATGACTTTGTATGGCTCAGTCACAATTCTCTCTCTTTGTTACTTTAATTGAACCACCTTGCAATTACTGCAGTATTTATTTTTAATTATCACTTCTCACTTGTTCTGAATGGCAGTATTCTGCTTCATTCCTCAAAGAACAATTTAGAAATATAATATGGAAACCTCAATAGATTCAACTGTGGCAAAATAATAATGAATTTCAGAAATGAATAAAGGATAATGATTGTCCCAGAGATATAGCTGTGGAGATGTCAAGGAAAATTATATTTCCAAAGGAAAGCATTATTTTGCACCTTTTAATAAAGGTGTCATTATCACATCATTAATACCCCTATGGTTATATGTCCTTGTTTGTGAACACACTGGCTCTCACCACAGCCTTATATGATCCCTGACTCCAGCTACTCAGGCAGCTACCCACTCTATTCTGAGATCAGGGCTCTGTTCCTCCTCAGTCAGCAAATATCCCAGGGCAGGTATCTGTTTTAACTGAGCTCATAAACGCTGACTCCGTGGATGCTCCAGGACTGGCGAACCCACGGAAAAAAAATAGGGGGAGCTCAGCATCCACTGGCAGTCCCGCAGATCAGTTTCTCTCCCTTTCCCGCTAGCCTTTGTGCTCAATGGCAGGCCTTGCTCATCAGCTCCTCTCCCCTCTTCCAGTGCCTCCCACCCGCCACGATCAGCTGTTCAGTGGCATGCAGGAGGCGCAAGGGGGGAGGAGCAGAGGCAGGAAGAGGCAAGGGGAAGGGGCAGAATGGGGCAGGAGGAAGCGGGTGTGGAAAAGGGCGGGATGTTGCCTTGGGACAGAGCGGGGGTCATGCACGCCCCCAGGAATTGGGGAAGTCGGGGCCTCTGACTGAGTTTCACTAAAGTTCTTTATTGGCAGTTTAATAGAAATAGAGAGGAACATAAAAATTGACAAACCATACAGGTCTAGGTAATATCATGGAACACATCAGGCTGGCTCTAAATTAAAGGTACAAAATATTGTGTGAATATAGTAGCATTTACAGTATGATGAGAAACTTATCTAATCTTTCCCACAGTTCCAAATGTATCTGTCAACTCTTTGAGGAAAGAAATCTCTTTCCCTAGAAGAAATGTCTGTCCCCAAGAGAGGATGAAGTTATGTATTGCCCCTACCCCTTTCATGTGAATCTGTTATTTCTCCTTGGGTAAAGTGTTCACACTGACAATAAGTCAAAGGCCATATATATTTTCTGATGTCATGCTATGCTAAATAATATCTCTTCCTTTTTTACCTATGTAGTGATGTGGCAGGGCGGAGGTAAAACCTCTTGACTGCCCTGCTAAAATGCTGGCTAAGCCCTGCTTTCAGGCAGAGAAGCCAGGGGCAGAGGTGCAAAGCAGTCAGTGGGGAGCCCAGCTGCGGGCCCTAAGGAGGGCTGGCTCACTGCAATAGACTGAGCTAAGCAATGACAGCTGGGCTGAAGGCTGCAAGGGCTATAAAAGCCCTGAACCAAACTCAGTCAGAAAGGCTAGCCTGGGAGGGGACCAGAGGCTACAGCTCTGCCTCCTCACCACAGGAAGGGCTCCTCAAGGGCCAAGAAACCCTGGACTGGGTTGGAAATGGGATAACTGTTGGGGGATAAAGGGGACTGCATGGTGGTACTGTAAAATAAAACACAAGGGTGAAACACCAGAAGAAGGCGTGAGGACTCTTATTTTACCAGCCTAAGCACAGGGTGAGAAGGCAGAAACCTGTGCGGATCCTGTGACACTGTTGCCTCTTCGTCTGTTGGGATGGTTGCATTTCCTGCACTGTGCTCACCAACCACTTTAGGGTCTCCTCCATGCTGGCAGCCACAAACAGCTGCCAGACAAGCCCCCAGTGTCACAGGATCTGCACAGGTTTCTGCCTTCTCACCCTGTGCCCAGGCTGGTAAAATAAGAGTCCTCACGCCTTCTTCTGGTGCTTCACCCTTGTGCTTTATTTTACAGTGCCACCATGCAGTCCCTTTTATCCCCCAACAGTTAGCTACTCTGTTAGGCCTGGTCTACACTATGCGTTTAAACCGAATTTAGTAGCGTTAAACCGATTTAACCCTGTACCCGTCCACACAACGGGGCCCTTTATATTAATATAAAGGGCTCTTTAAACCAATTTCTATACTCCTCCCCGACAAGAGGAGTAGCACTGAAATCGGTATTGCCATGCTGGATTAGGTTTAGTGTGGCTGCAAATCGACGGTATTGGCCTCCAGGCGGTATCCCACAGTGCACCATTGTGACTGTTCTGGACAGCAATCTGAACTCGGATGCACTAGCCAGGTGACAGGAAAAGCCCTGCAAACTTTGAATTTCATTTCCTGTTTGGCCAGCGTGGAGCTCTGATCAGCACGGTGGTGATGCAGTCCCAATCCAAAAGAGCTCCGCATGGACCGTACGGGAGATACTGGATCTGATCGCTGTATGAGGAGACAAATCTGTTCTATCAGATCTCCGTTACAGAAGACGAAATGACAAAGTATTTGAAAAAATCTCCAGGCTATGATACAAGAGTCCACAGCACAGTGCTGTGTGACAGACTAACGGAAAGCCAAAGATCAATGGACGCTCATGGAGGTACTGAGGACTCCAGCTATCCCACAGTCCCCGCAGTCTCTGAAAAGCATTTGCATTTTTGGCTGAGCTCCCAATGCCTGAAGGGTCAAAAACTTTTCCCTGGTGTTTCAGGGTATATGTCGTCAATTCACCCTTCCCGCACACTGTTTTTGCATTGGGATCTCAACCCAGAATTCCATGGGCGGAGACTGCGGGACTATGGATAGCTGCGAGATAGCTACCCACAGTGCAGTGCTCCGGAAATCGACGCTAGCCTCGGTACATGGATGCACACCGCCGAATTAATGTGCTTAGTGTGTCCGCGTGCACTTGACTTTATAATCTGTTTTACAACCGGTTTATTATAATCGGAATAATCCCATAGTGTAGACATACCCTGTTACATGTTAACTCTAGAACAACAGCTTCATAGATTCTAAGGCTGGAAGGGTCCACTGTGGTCATCTAGTCTGACCTCCTGTATCGTCCGGAGGGATTGGCCTGGGATGCCTGCTGTTCATGGGGGATAGGGGGATATGAGAGGTTAGCATGCCCTTGTAGTTCGGATGATAGCTTTTTCCCACCCACCAAAAGTAAAAAGATTACGCTCATAATTATGAGTAATCATGAATGTTTTTGTTTTACTCATGTTGGACTTTTGATGACATCATATTCTACATCATTAACTCTTTCATTGCAGGCTGATTTAACTTTTTTTTTTTTTTTTTTTTACAAGAGGCTAAGTGAAAACAAAGTCTGTGATTTGTATCAGAGCAGTCTCAGGAATATGTAGCAAAGTGCAGCCATTTGGAAATACACTGTATGAGCTGAGAGTTTCCTTGGAGGAGAAGTAAGTGCTACACATTTTTCTTCTCTCTGTCACAGTTGTTTAACTTACATAAACAACATTCCATGTGTTTTCTGAGCAGAAGAAGCTGCTCATCCTGCTGGTTAGGTTAGACATCAGGAAAACATTTCTTAGCCGTCATGGCGATTAGTAGCAATGATCAGCCTAGGGAGGTAGCTGATCCACTGTCACTAAAGGTCCTTATTAGGTACAACATTTGAGAGTCAAATGGAGATGAAATACCTCTTCCATGCAGAAACCCAAGTCCAGGTGGTCTTTTCCATTCTTCTCATTTATGATTAATTCAGGACAATAATTTCCTTCCCCTCTTTGACTAACCTGTTTTCTAACCGCTTTGCATTACGTTTTCTCCAGCTTAGATCATTACCAGTTTATATCCCCCTTCCTGCCTACACACTTAAATCCCATTTAAAATAATAGGAAATGTGTGTGCCTGGGGAGAATAAATACCTAAATATCTGAACTCCTCTAACACCTGTCTCCAGGCCACTATTATAAAAATATTGCAGGAAACTGCATTTTTGCAGAAGCACCAGAAACATGAAAATGGATGAATTCTAATTGTTTTCAGTTCACCACACTCTGTGTGGCGGGAATGTGATGGGGCAGGCTCCCGTTCCACTCACAGTAAGCCTAACAAGTGTTCCTGCAACCCATCTTGGCTAATAGCCACTGATGGACTTATCCTCCATGACTTTGTCTAGTTCTTCTTTGAACTCTGTTATACTCTTGGCCTTCGCAACAAGGAGTTCCACAGGTTGACTGTGCGTTGTGTGAAAAAAATATTTCCTTTTGTTTGTTTTAAACCTGCTGCCTATTAATTTCATTTGGTGGTCCCTAGTTCTTGTGTTATGAGAAGGAATAAATAACACTTCTTATTTAATTTCTCCACACCAGTCATGATTTTATAGACCTCTATCGTATCCCCCCTTTGATGTCTCTTTTCGAGCTGAAAAGTCCCAGTCTTATTAATCTCTCCTCACAGGGAAACCATTCCTTAACCTTAATCATTTTTGTTGCCCTTTTCTGAACATTTTCTTATTCCAATATATCTTTTTTTGTGGTGGAGACGAACACATCTGCATGCAGTATTCAAGATGTGAGCATACCATGGATTTATATAGAGGCACTAAGATATTTTCTGTCTTATTATCTATTCATTTCCTAATAATTCCCAACATTCTGTTTGCTTTTTTTGATTGCTGCTGCACATTGAGTGGATGATTTCAGAGAACTATCCACAATGACTCCAAAACTCTATTTTGAGTGGTAACAGCTAATTTAGACTCCATTATTTTATATGTAGAGTTGGGATTGTTTTCCAGCATGCATTACTTTGCATTTATCAACATTGAATTGCATCTGCCATTTTTGTTGACCAGTCACCCAGTTTTGAGAGATCCTTTTGTAGTTTTCACAGTCTGCCTGGGACTTAACTATCTTGAGTAGTTTGTATCATCTGCAGATTTTGCCAGCTCACTGTTACCCCTTTTTCCAGATCTTTTATGATATGTTGAATAGGACTAGGCCCAGTACAGACCCCTAGGGAACAGCACTATTTCTTCTCCATTCTGAAAACTGACCCATTATTTCTACTCTTTGTTTCTTATTTTTAACCAGGTACAATCATAAGAAGACTACCTGTTATTCTGACGCTTACCTTGCTTAAGAGCCTTTGAGGGACTTTGTCAAAGGCTTTCTGAAAATCTAAGTACGCTATATCGCACGACACCTCTTGTCATATGCTTGTTGACCCCTCAAAGAATTCTAGTAGATTGGTGAGGTATGATTTCCCTGTACAAAAATCATGTTGACTCTTTCCCAACAAATTATGTTCATCTATATTTTTGACAATTTGTTCTTACAGATTCATAGACTCTAGGACTGGAAGGGACCTCGAGAGGTCATCGAGTCAGTCCCTTCCTCATGGCAGGACCAAATACTGTCTAGACACCATCCCTGATAGACATTATCAAACCTACTCTTAAATATCTCCAGAGAGAATCCACACCTCCTAGGCAATTTATTCCAGTTTTAACACCCTGACAGTTAGGAACTTTTTCTAATGTCCAACCTAATAACTCCCTTGCTGCAGTTTAAGCCCATTTGTTCTTTGTTCTATCATTAGAGGCTAGGTGAAAAGTTTTTCTCCTTCCTCCTGATGGACACGCTTTTTAAGATCCTGAAAAATGCTATCATGTTCCCTCTCAGTCTTCTTCTTTTCCAAACTAAGCAAACCATTTCTTTCAGCTCCTTCATAGGTCAGTGTCGAGATTTAATCTTGTTGCCTTCTTCTCTGTTACCTCTCCATAATTTCTCCACATCTTTCTTCGAAACGGTGCCAGAATCTGGACACCAATACTCTAGTTGAGGCCTATACCACGCCAGAGTAGAATTGGAAGAATACTTCTTGTGTCTTGTTTACAACAGACTGTTAATGCATCCCAGATCACGCTGTTTGTTTTTGCAACAGATCACACTGTTGACTGATATTTAGCTTGTGGTCCGCTAATGAGCCTAGGATCTCTTTCTGCATACTCCTTCCAGACATCTCTTCCATTTCTGAGTGTGTGAAACTGATTGTGAGCACTTTGACCATTGTTTTATGAACTTTACTGTTTACGTCAGACCATTTCTCCAATTTGTCCAGGATCATTTTGAAAGTTTGACTCCTGGTATCTCCAAGGCAGTTTCAATCCTCCCAGATTTGTATTGTCCGCAAAGCTATAAGTGTACTTTTCTATGCCAACATTGATTCGTTGAGTGAAGAGATAGTTGAGACAGAGCCTGTCCAAACAGGACCCTGTGAGACACCCACTATTGGTTATACCTTGCCAGCAGGATTGGGATGCCATATCAATAACCACTCTTGGTACGTTCTCCAGCCAGTATATTGCACCCACTATGTTAGCCCCATCTATGTATTGCCTAGTTACACGATAAGCATATCATGCGAAACTCATATCAAGATGCTACTAAAGTCTAGGATACACATCCACACTCCCTTAGTCGCACAGGCTCTATAGTTTTACTACAATAGTTTAACGGCAGTTTCCTTCACTGAAATGGAGACTTTCTGGTCTGTAATTGCTGGATGCACTCTCTTGGCCCTTTTAAAAAATTGCATCAATTAGCTATCCTCCAGTCAATCTGGTACAGAAGCGAATTAAATGCAGGTTACAAACTACAGTTAGTAGTTCCTGCAATTTCAATTGAGTTCCTTCAAACCTCTGGGGAATATCATTGGTCCTGGTGACTACTACTATTTATTTATCAATTTTTCCAAACCTCTTAAACACCTCCATCTGGTACAGTTTTCTATTTGTACACTAAAAGAAATGACTCAGGTTGGGAAAGTCCTTACATCCTACAGTCGTGAATGACTGATGCAAAAGAATTTTATTTGGTTTCCGGCATATGCCCTTCATATGTCCCTGAGGCTTCTGAGCACACTCAATCATCCAATGGCCCCCTTGTTAGGATTTACAAGCGTTTCATGCCTTTGATGTACTTTAAATTTTTTTTGCTATTTACTTTGAGCCTTGGTTATCTGTTCTTTAAATTTTTTTTGGCTTCATCTTAATTATTTTATACTTCATTGCTCCTTCTATTCCAATCATTTAGGATTTACCACTATCCACTTTTTAACAGGAACCTTTCTTGCCTCTCAGTTGTTCTTTAATTTGTAATAACAGAGGAATAGCCCGCTGTTAGATCTGAGATCTGTAAAAGCAGCAGAGAATCGCTTGCCTTCAAATACGTCGTTATTAGTTCTATAAGGTGCACAGGATTCTCTGCTGCATTATTTGATTGTTTAAACATAACTGGTCGGCCACTTTTTTGGTTCTCTACAATGTTTGTAAATTTTAAGGATATCATTTACGATTGAGCCTCATATAAATGTGGGTGCGTTACAGAAGTTCCATACAGCCGCATGGGATTTACTTTCGGTTGCTTGTAATCGCTTTTATTTTTCGATTTAATTAATTTCCTCCATTTTTGTTGTGAGTTGCCTTTTCTGAAATTAAAATGCTACACGTGCTGGGACTGCTGTGGTGTTTTCTCATGCCACACGGGATGTTAAATTTTAGATTATCAAGATATTTAGAAATGCAAATAGTACAAAAACCTTAGGAAGCACTAATCAAACCTCCCTGCCACACTAGAATAGACAGACCCCTAAGCGTGGCCACCTGCAAGCAAAAAAAACTTCAAAGACCAGACTTCAAGAGAACTGCCTGGATTCAGTGTCATCTGCAAATTTGACACATTGAGCTCAGGGTTGAACAAAGACTGTGAATGGCTTGCCAACTACAGAACCAGTTTCTCCTCCTGGTTTTCCCACCTCAAACTGCTAGAACATGGGGCCTTCATCCTCCTGATTGAACTAACCTCGTTATCTCTAGCTTGCTTGCTAGTATATATATACCTGCCCCTGGAAATTTCCACTACATTCATCTGACGAAGTGGGTATTCACCCACGAAAGCTCATGATCCAAAACGTCTGTTAGTCTATAAGGTACCACAGGATTCTCTGCTGCTTTTACAAATTTAATTATATTATGGTCACTTTTAACAACCTGTCCAGCTATATTCTCCTCTTGGACCAGATCCTGTGCTCCACTTAGGACTAAATCAAGAATTGCCTCTCCTCTTATGGGTTTCAGGACTAGCTGGGAACAGTGATGCTTGCTCAGGGGAGGGCGTTCTGGAGAGGACACAGCGGCAAGAGATTTAAAGAGATGATGGCTAAGCCCAGACTGAGATTTAGCTGACTGCAAGGAGGTGATATGATAGCGGTGAATTTGCTAACCTCTTGGAAGAGGTCCTTGGTGAGGGACATCAAAGGCATGGAAACCAGGTGGGCCGGGAGCTCTAAAGCTGTTAACAAACCTACATTTTCTTGTTCTGGTTTATAGTACAAGACACTGGACCTGCTGCTGTATTCCTCAGATTTGAATGAAATTGCTTCTATTGTACCACTTCACTTACAGCCAATTGTGTTTACACTAATGGAGACAACCTGCCAGGTTCTCTATTGCATAGAGGTCCCTGTGGGGCACTCGGGCAAATGGTCATGTCAAGAGAATGAGAAAAGCAGGTTGGGAGCAGGGAAGGATATGGCAGAGTTCTGCTACACTAATTCTCCAGTAGCATAGGGTCCCACAGGGAGCCTGTGTAGGGGTGTAGCTTAGAGCAGTCTGGCAACTACTCTAAGTTGCATCAGGGCTGTGGCCAGCACAGAGCAGTCCTGAGAATCGGAGACCTGTAACACTTCACTCCATCTCCTGCACCGGGCAGGATTCTAATGCAGAGGAGAATCCTAGCCTTTATTCTCTTCAGTATGTAGGTTAGAATAGATTTTTTTTTCTTTTTTAGAAATCTCATAGGACTACGTTTTTGCTAGGTAAATACTAGTCAGAGTGAACATGAAGATTTGTAGCAGCATGTAGCACATTTACTTTGTGTCTACTGAAGCCTCTGGGGATCTGAATGAATGAGGCAAGGCCACATTTCTTTAAATCCAGCAATGTTTTACATGTCTAGAGCTCTAGCTACTGAAGTGCCTCTCTTCCCTAGGGCTAGCTACTGGCAGCACAACTATAAAAACAATGTAACATTTCACTCCCTTTTATCCTTGCTCTAGCCCCGCCCACATGCAAACCAGCTGGGTGGGAGAGGAAATCCATAACACTCCTTTTATTGAAGGTAAAAAACAGGATTAGAAAATAGCTTGTATAACTTTCTGCCCCTCTGTGACCTGTAATCCATGCTAAATCCTCTCAAATACAGATGTTTTGTATAAAGGACACAAATAAAATGCAAATGTTCATATATTAACTCCTGTTTTGGTAAGGGTTATTAAACATGCAGCTCTTTTCTAGGCAAATTACAGTGTGTGAAGAAGCTGACCCAAAATTACAGCTGCTCTGTACACTTGGGGTATGTCTACACTGAAGTTAGATATCCACTGCTGGCCAACGCCAGCTTGAGCACACGGGACTCAGGCTAAGGGGCTAGTTAATTGTGGTGTACATGTTTGGGCTCGGGCTGGAGCCCAGGCTCTAGGATCCTGCAAGAGGGGAGGGTCCGTGAGCTTGGGCTGCAGAATGAGACCAAACTTTTACACCGCAATTAAACAGCCCCTTCGCCTGAGCCCTGTGAGCCTGAGTCATCTGGCATAGGCCAGCTGCGGAGTTTTAATTGCCGTGTAGACATACCCTTGCATTTCCATGGGCATTCACACAATGACAAGTGTTATGAACCCTGCATTATTGGGCAAAAATAATTTAATTCCCACCCCCTCCTCAATAACTCCCTTTCAAGAAAAAAATCAGACTAAGACCTCCCATTAAGAGTCGATGAATGCATCTATGGACTGTACCAAATAAAAAATCCAGCATGATTTAGAAACTTTCTTGGTAGTATTTGTTGTGGTGTAGGTGAAAGCCTAGCTTAATAAAATTATGACATATGGGAAAAATGGTATCTGTAAATAAGAAACGTTTTGGAGTCAAATGGCAACACTTTATTTAAAGTAGTCTGGGCCAAACTGAAAGTGACTAAAGGGTAATTTCAGAGCTTCATGAAGTTTTGACTGTCTTCAATTTACTTCACAAGGAGTCATGACATTTAAAAATAAAAAAAGAACTGCTTAATAATTCTCTCCTACTAACTGTGCTTCCTTTTTTGTTTTAGAAAATACAAGATCTCTGTGTAACTATTATTACAATCGATACACACAAGCTACTTGACCTGGCATAAACATGAATATTGTAATTAGAGCTGTCTGGAAAAAAAATAATTGTGCAAAATGCCATTGACAAAATAAAATCATCATCAAAATTTTCCAAGGATTTTTTAAAAACAGATTTGTCAAAGAACCAAATACACCTCTACCTCAATTTAACGTGACCCGATATAACACGAATTCAAATATAATGCAGTAAAGCAGTGCTCCGGGGGGGGGGGGGGGGGGATGGCTGCGCTGTCTGGTGGATCAAAGCAAGTTCAATATAACGCGGTTTTACTATAACGCGGTAAGTTTTTTGGCTCCCAAGGACAGCATTATATCAAGGTAGACGTGTGTTGAAATTTTTTGGCTCTAAAGTGTCTGGTTTTCTGCCAAAGGTTTGGTTATGGTTGTTTTGTTTTTTCAGTGAAAAGTGAAAGTTTTGCAACAAAAGCAGACATTTTTCACACCATTTTTTTTTTGAAAACCAAATTTTCTATAGAAAAAGGCTGCAATGGAAAGTTTCCGCCAGCCCTAATTGTAATATATGTATATATTGGGGGAAGTAGCTTGTATGTATGGCTCTCTTGTTGTCTTCTCTTAAATATTTATTTCTCCAACAGTTGCTTTTGTTGGTTAGTTTAGCCTCCTATGGATGAAAGGCTTGTAGAATTTTTTTTCTCTTTTAATGATGTGTTTTCCTAAAAGAAGACTCTCATTAAAACTGTCATTTAAAATGAGTCATTAATTGCTGTCCGCCCCCTATTAAACATAAGAGGGACCTATACCATTAATTTTATGGCTTCTAATTCCCCACATTGTCAAATGCCTAAGTAGGAATGGGATAGGACTATGGATTAGAAAACATATGGATTTATTTATAATAGGTAACTTCTTTATTAAAATATCTTAACACAGTCATTACAGAGACTTCTTTCCCAAGCCCCTGCTGTCACATACTCAGCTCTGCTCAGGAAAACCTTCCACATCTGGTTTTCACATATGCACTCCAGCTCTAATCTTCCCATTCCCCGCTCGGGCCTCCGTCTCAACAGTATGTGTCCCTCCTCCCTAGCCTCATATACAAAAACACATTGGGGATATAGCATTACAAGGATTACTTTAGGTTCAAGTCATTGATTGGCCTATTTTGAGAATATGACTACAGTGGTCATGTTCCATCATGTATGCCACACATTCTGTCCTCAGCAATAGACTTTGTGGATCACAAATATTATTCAGAAGTCAGGACTTTCTGTGACAACTTCACACCTCCGGAGCAAAGGAGGTTCCTGGATAAGAATGCAACATGGTAAGAATAGTGAGAGCTGGAAACAGATTTTTCAGTGGCCATCCCATGAATAAGAGATCAGGAGAATTCACAGTTTATTTCTTTGCTAAAAGAACACAAAACAGAATCCCATCTCACCCTCATAAAAATCAAACTAGTAACTAATGCCAAGCACCCCACTTTGCTTCTGGCTAGAGAGAGCACTTGCAAGGAACTACCTGCTTCTCTTTTCTTGTAAGATGGCCAGATACAATCATGAGAAATACCGTAAAAAAGAGGCACTGCTTTTTATATTAGCAGAAAAAACACAATTCTAACAAAGGATTTTTGAAACTGCTTCCATAGCAACCAGTGTTTCTTTTATAAAATGAATCTTTAAGAACTCATCATTGCTATACAAAGGGCTACAAGCCACAGTGTGCATTCTAATGAATTGTGTTTATATTACTCACAAAACACTGCAGTAAAAGAACATTAAAGGTACAAAACAAGTACTCAAAGTTAGACGATGACAGAATTTCTTTGTCCCAGTCCCATTTTCCTCACCTAGCCATTCCCAGTCTCTTTGCCAGGCAGTCCTAATCTCCCCATATGGACACTCAGTCTGCATCTCCCCCAGGATTATTGCCCCAAGCTTCTTGTCCAGCCAGTCCCAGTCTTTCCCCCCTTTTGTCTGGGATCCTCCTCAGATCACAGTCGTGGCCTTGCTTCCATTCCCCAGTGTGTCTCTCTTCTGCCCTTGTTCCAATCTCCTCTTTGAGCCTTCCTAGCCACCCCTCCTCCACTGCCCACATCCTAGTCTAATTAAAATCTTTCCCATCCTCCTCTACTTCAAGTTCCAATCTTCCCATGAGGCTCCTCATCCCATTCTATTTATCCTGCCACTCCCAGTCTTCCTCTCTCCCCCTCTAGCCCTTTCTTCAGTCCCAGTCTTCCCTCTTCTCCCACTGGCTTCTAGGCCCTCTCCTCACACTCCTTCCCCCCAGGTCCCAGTCCCAGGCTCCTTCCTAATCCCGTCCCAGTCTTCTTTTGCCTCCTCACCACCTCCCAGTTCCAGTTTTCCCTCCCCCAAACTCTCAGTCCCACTCTACTTTCTCTGCCCCTCCCCGCCTATGCCTGGTTCTTGTCCTCTCAGCATTTCAGTCAGGCTGTTCCTCTTGCTCTACACTGCCAGGGTGCCAGCAAGGGGACATTAAGAGCACAAGAGAGAGAGTTTTCCTCCTTTCAGTTCTATGTCTGGCTCACGCAGGCCCAGCAGCCATGAACAACAACTGCTGGGAAAAACATGCTCAGCCCTGGGCTGGAGTGTGATCAGTGCAGATGGAAGCATCAGAATTCAACTGGCTAACCTCTGACATGTCTCTACTGAGCATGTGAGAACTGAGTTTTTTTCACTGGCATATAACTTGGCCAAATGTGGGTTTGTTTTCACTGGTAGTGATGGCCGAAGGCTCATTCCTGACAGCAGGAAACCCTCCCATGCCAAATTTCAAGTTGCTGTTGTAAAGTATGAAGGGTTATATTTCCTCAACCAAAAGCCAGTAAGAATTTTTTTAACATGGGCAAAACAACTTTCCCCCTAATCTTATTCTTTGAAACAGTGGAATCATTTTTGCTGGAAATTAAAAAAAAAAAAAAAAAATCAGCCTGAGGCAGACACCTGGCATAGAAAATTTCAGCCCAAATGGGCTAAAGTTTGGTAAAATTATAAGCAACTGAAATAAAGGTCTTGTAATGGGAAGTTCCAGACACCTTTAAATATAGGCAATAAATTTGACAAACTTTATAGACAAGGGGGAGGGATAGCTTGGTGGCTTGAGCATTGGCCTGCTAAACCCAGCGTTGTGAGCTCAATCCTTGAGGGGGCCACTTAGGGATCTGGGGCAAAAATTGATTCTGCTAGTGAAGGCAGGGGGCTGGACTCAATAACCTTTCAAGGTCCCTTCCAGTTCTAGATGATTGGTATATCTCCAATTATTACCTCTATCTATCATCTAATCATTTTAAGGCATTGATGTTGTGAGCAGTTATGACTGTGCAGAGAGAAGAGGTAGTGAGTTTGCCTCTCTAGAATTATGCAAATTTCTAACTGCAGTCCCACCGCTTATTTTGGATAGCAGCTGCCATTATCGAGAAGGAAGATTTTAAAATAGTATAACTAGCTGTCAGAAATCAAACAAGTAAAAAAAGCTATGGTAGGCACATAAATCTAGCTATAGTCAGCTCTCCTACCCGAATCTGGTCTGGTGTGAGCCATAATGTTTGTGGTGTCTGCGTTTTTCTACAGGGCTTTTGGGACATTTCCCTTTTATAAATGATTGCTACAACATATCATGCAGAGTTGAGACCTCAAATACTTGGCAAAAATGGCAGAACTTAAGAGCATTGACTAGGGATCAGACTTGACATTAGGTATTAATAGCATGTGTTTGCTTGCCCTGCAGTTGTGATGAAATACGTTGAATTAATACTAATGAATTATTTCAGAATAAATGTTATTTAGCTAAATCACAGTAAAGCTTTGTAGCACACACAGGTAAGACCCGTAAACTGTCAACAGTAGCAATGTCCAAAAATATCGACTGAGAATTAGAGTTAGCACCTAACACAGACCAGATGTTAGCCCACAAGATCATTGGACACATTAACATCAATGGGCTTCTGAATGCAGCAGTAACCATTTTTCATTAACAACCAAGTGAGTTATCACTGAGCTGTACTTATGGTGCTAACTGATACTTCCATGTTGGGCCTTCTTCGTAGGGGGTTAAAGCAGGATATAGGATACAACAGATTTCCAAAGGAAATTAATTAATTCAAACCATTTACAGTTTGTTGACTAGAATAGGTTTACAATGCGGTCACTCAGCTTAGATAAAAGTGTATGCAGCTTTGGCTGATCCCTGGGTTTAGGAGAGGAATGGGAAAAAAAAAGAATTAAAGAGCATCTATTGCCAACTGGTTTTTAAAAAAAGATTTTTCTTTTCTCCCTACTGCAAGTAAACGTATTGTTCTCCTAAGAATCTGATGCACATGTAGCTGATGATTAGCAAGTTTTACAACAGCTTTTTCAAATCTTCCTTGGGAGCACTTGGATTTAGATATATCAAATTGCAATGTGAGGCAATGAGTTCTTGTATTATTCCACAAAGTACTGAAATACTAGAGTCTTTAAGTTCTGCAACCCATATGTGACTCCTTGAGTGGCCTCTGTGAACTCCTCATGCCATATAAAAAGACCCTCATCTGATGCTGTGGGCTGATTGTAGGAGAATGCTTTGACAATAATAACAATCATGCCCTCACGTGGCTTCAGTCAGTCTGGGATAGTGGGCCAGAACTCTGCAGGCTGGCAATGCCTTTTTTTCCCATTACTTTAGAGATATATTTAAGGAAAGATTTTTGAAGGCTGAAAAGGCAGTTAAGTGCCTGACTCCCTTTGGGTTTTTGGCATCTAATTGCCATTTGTGCCTTTGAAAATGCCCTTCTAAAATGGCAGCTACATATAAAAGTGAGGTGGTGGAAACTGCACCATCTTGCTCCAATGGATGCCAGGGAAGGGGAGGCAGTGTTTGCTCTATTACTCTCCCCAGCGAAGAGCAGTTCTAGCATGTGATAAGGACTCCATAGGAGTCCACTGCCTAGTGCAGAGGTTTTCAAACCCTTTCTTATTGCGTACCCCCTTTCAGATTTACCAACTGCCCGTGTGTACCCCCTTCCAAATCTACCAACTGCCTGCGTACCCCCTTCCAGATCTACCAACTGCCCACGTACCCCTTTCCAGCTCTACCAACTGCCCATGTGTACCCCCTTCCAGATCTACCAACTGTCCACATACCCCCTTCCAGATCTACCAACTGCCCATGTGTACCCCCTTCCAGATCTACCAACTGCCCATGTACCCCTTTCTGAATCTACCAACTGCCTGCATACCCCCTTCCGGATCTACCAACCATCCATCTACCCACTTCCAGATCTACCAACTACCGCATACCCCCTTCCAGATCTACCAACCATCCATGTACCCCCTTCCAGATCTACCTATTGCCCACGTACCCCCTTCTGGATCTATCAACTGTCCACATACCCCTGTCTTTCTCATCACTGATACTTGTGTGTTCTTCTGAGCACTACCTGTCTTTAGCCATCTCTCCATATTTCACTGTTATGTACAGATATAGTGTGACGTGCACAACAGAAAAAGAACACACACCTGACTGAGTTCTGAGCTCAGTTAGACTGTACAGTTGCTGGGCAACTGAACCCGCCTTGTATAGTGGTTGGAGGTGAGGGCCGTGTACATCAGTGTCTCTGCATCTCTGTGTTCTCATCGGTACATCTTGAAGTAAATTATCTACTGTATTTTATATAACAAATTCCCATGGAGCTGTAAAGCTTTGTCACAGTAGCCTATTACAAAAATGCAATAAATAAAATAATGAATAAATAAAATCCATCATTACACAATTTCTCCTGCATACTCCCCAGAGATGTCTCGTGTACCCCCAGTGGTATGCGTACCATAGTTTGGAAACCTCTGACTGTGTGTATCTCACAGCATCTTGGCCATTTTCCTTCCTAGGCCAGTCACTTTATTATTATTTGTATTATTATAGCACCTAGGAGTATCCAGCTTGGTCCAGGGCCCCATTGTGCTAGGAGCTGTACAAAGAACAAAAACACAGTCCCTGAGCAGGGGATGTAGAAGCTTATAGATAGGATTCTCTACTCCCTTTCCATCCAGTCTATAAGGGCATTTGGATCTATGTTCATACTAATAGATCCTCTGGTCCCACCCCTGTTCATCCTCACCTAATCCCCAAACATCTCCCACCCCATACTGGCTGACTTCTGTCTGTCTGTGGGTTTTATAGTGCTTCCCATCACCATAGCATCTGTGCACCTTCCACATAAAAACACTAGCAATAGCAAAATCACTACTGGTCTTCATGTAATCTCTGGCACATCTCTTATTTTTGTGGGAGAGTGTCAAAACTGTTTTGGGTATAGGTTTAGTGTGGGAGTGGAGTTGGTAGGGGTTTGGGAGTAAAAGGCATTGTGAACGTCACTTATGGTGGAAAGTATCTCTCAAAGAGGCAGGCCTGGCAACGTTTCCTGGAGACGGTCATCTTAGATTCATAGAATCATAGAATATCAGGGTTGGAAGGGACCTCAGGAGGTCATCTAGTCCAACCCCCTGCTCAAAGCAGGACCAACCCCCAACTAAATCATCCCAGCCAGCGTTTTGTCAAGCCTGACCTTAAAAATCTCTTAGGAATGAGATTCCACCACCTCCCTAGGTAACCTATTCCAGTGCTTCGCCACTCTCTGAGTGAAAAAGTTTTGCCTAATATCCAACCTAAACCTTCCCCACTGCATCTTGAGAATTATTCTTGTTCTTCATCTGGTACCACTGAGACAGTCTAGATCCACCTCTTTGGAACCCTTTCAGGTAGTTGAAAGCAGCTGTCAATCCCCTCATTCTTCTCTTCTACAGACTAAACAATCCAGTTCCCTTAGCCTCTCCACATAAGTCATGTGTCCAGCCCCTAATCATTTTTGTTGCCTCTGCTGGACTCTTTCCAATTTTTCCACATACTTCTGTAGTGTGGGGCCCAAAACTGGACACAGTACTCCAGATGAGGCCTTCACCAATGTGAATAGAGGGAATGATCACATCCCTCGATCGCTGCAGTGCCCCTAATTACACAGCCAAAATGCTTACCTCCTTGGCAATAAGGGCAGACTGTTGACTCATATCCAGCTTCTCGTCCACTGTAACCCCTAGGTCCTTTTCTGCAGAACTGCTGCCTAGCCACTTGGTCTCTAGTCTGTAACAGTGCATGGGATTGTTCCTTCCTAACTGCAGGACTCTGCACTTGTCCTTGTTGAATCTCATCAGATTTCTTTTGGCCCAATCCTCTAATTTGTCTGGGTCCCTCTGTATCCTATCCCTGCCCTCCAGTGTATCTGCCACTCCTCCCAGTTTAGTGTCATCTGCAAACTTGCTGACGGTGCAGTCCACGCCATCCTCCAGATCATTAATGAAGGTATTGAAGAAAACTGGCTCCAGGACCGAACCTTGGGGCACTCCGCTTGATACTGACTGCCAACTGGACATGGAGCCATTGATCACTACCCATTGAGCCCAACGACCTAGCCAGCTTTCTATCCATTCATCCAGCCCATACTTCTTTAACTTGCCTGCAAGAATACTGTGGAAGTCTGTATCAAAAGCTTTGCTAAATCAGGGAATAACACGTCCACTGCTTTCCCGTCTTCCATGGAGCCAGTTATCTCATCATAGAAGGCAATTAGGTTAGTCAGGCATGACTTACCCTTGGTGAATCCATGCTGACTGTTCCTGATCACTTTCCTTTCCTCTAAGTGCTTCAAAATTGATTCCCTGAGGACCTGCTTCATGATTTTTCCAGGGTCTGAGGTGAGGCTGACTGGCCTGTAGTTCCCCAGATCCTCCTTCTTCTCTTTTTTAAAGATGGGCACTACATTAGCCTTTTTCCAGCCATCTAGGACCTTCCCCGATTACCATGAGTTTTCACAGATAATGGCCAATGGCTCTGCAATCACATCCGCTAACTCCTTTAGCACTCTTGGATGCAGTGCATCCAGCCCCATGGACTTGTGCTTGTCCAGCTTTTCTAAATAGTCTTGAACCGCTTCTTTCTCCACAGAGGGCTGGTCACCTCCTCCCCATGCTGTGCTGCCCAGTGCAGTAATCTGGGAGCTGACCTTGTTCGTGAAGACAGAGGCAAAAAAAGTATTGAGTACATTAGTTTTTTCCACATCCTCTGACACTAGATTGCCTCCCTCATTCAGTAAGGGACCCACACTTTCCTTGACGTTCTTCTTGTTACTAAAGTACCTGAAGAAACTCTTCTTATTACTTTTAACATCTCTTGCTAGCTGCAACTCCAGGTGTGATTAGGCCTTCCTGATTTCACTCCTGCATGCCTGTGGAATATTTTATATTCCTCCCTGGTCATTTGTCCAGTCCAGCCAAGGATTTCACTGTTAAGCCAATCTGGTTGCCTGCCATATTTATTATTCTTTCTACATATCGGGATGGTTTGTTCCTGAAACCTCACCTGATCTCCTCAGGAAGGTTGTTGCATAGCCAGATTCCCCTTGACAGGGAATACTTTGTCCCAGCTCTCACATATTTTATCCTTGGCTTTGAGATGTACATTGTCCCAGGGGAGCACAGCATTTGCTGTTGGAGCTATTTGAATTCTATTTATAAAAAGTGCCAACCCTACCCAGGGCAACCAACACAGCTGCACCTTAGGGACCAAGTGATACAGGGAGCTTTAAATTGGTCATTGCACAGGGATGAATCTGACCCAGAAAGTCTCCTTCAGGTCACATTTTCTATGTTCCAGATAAAAGGAGAAGAAAAAGGAAAGTATCTCCTTTAGTTCACCTCTTTATTGTTCACTGTTCCGCTCCTTTAATACATTTCTCAGAAATGAAAGTAGATAAATAAATAATGTTTCTGAATGACTGTACACAGAAGCTACTGCTTTTTTTTCAATAGTTGCAACATTTTTCCCTGTTAAAAATCTAGTAGAAAAGGACCAGAGATGTATCTCTGCAATCAGTACATAAGAAGACACAAAATAAAAATCTAACTGTATTTAAATTAATTTCCAGGCACTGTACTTTAGCAGAGCTCTTGATGTGCCAAGAAAATATCAGAATACAGTTTATCTGCTGCTTTATAGCACAGAAGTGAAGCAGTGCTTCAGAATCCATTCTTTTCCACTTTGAGTTTTAGGAGTGTGTGGTTTTTTTGTTTTTTTTTTGTTTTTACTTTTTTAGTACAGAGAAAGAATATTGTCTTGTGGTTGGAGTGGAGCAATGAGATCCTGGATTCCTGGGTTCTGTACTTGAGTCAGTTGACTTGCTCTGGGATCTTGACCAAGTCACTTACCTTCTCTTTGCCTTTTAAGTAGTTTTAAAGTGGCTACAATAGTACTTAACTACACAGGAGGTGACTGGCATGTTAATTAATTGATTTTTATAGAGTGGTTTAAGTTTCTCTCATAAAAAATGTGGTGTAGATGCAAAGTATAATAATAATCAATAAGAAAGTGACAAATGCACTTTAATACACTATTAGGTATTAAATTTCACTGACTATCCAGGCATTTAGACACTTCACAGACTAGCATGAAATAGCAGTAACTTATTGGAAACTGTGTGTTGGAGGTTATGGGATCCATCGATCCTGAACTGGTATAAACTGGCATAGCTCCATTCACAGCAGATGCCATAAATACTCTTCTTTCCCTGCTTACAAAAGCCAGAAGCAGCAGCATATGCAATGAAAAGATTCTAAATCTAGGCCAGCAATATGAACTGTGCCATCTGCCTTTGGCCTAAAGTCTATACTCAGCTATGTTGTGATCTCCCAAAACACCAATAAAGTGATTTTGGTTAGTTGTCTACTTGTTTAGAGCCCAATCCAAAGCCCACTGAAGCCAATGGGAGTCTTCTTATTGATCAGGTGTTGAGAACTGGAGTTAGCTATAACATTTTGTTCTCATTTTCATGATAGTACTATTAGCTATGTGAAGCATTGAATTTAGAAAGGTAGAGAAATTTAGAGCCCATGAACTGTAAATAGGCAAAGCAATACTGACAAATCTTCTCTTAAACACAAAATATGAACCAGTCACATTTGTTATGCTGCAGTTGCTGTTTAATATTTACAACCTAGTCAAATGTGCATTATATTCTATAAAATAATAGGCTAAAACCTGTTGCCCCCACCCCCAACCAAGAACAAAATTGGGTCATAATCATTCAACAGACAGAACTATTTTTCAATAATTAGTAACACAGGGCAAAAAAATCTTTTTTATTTCATCCAACACGTGTGTAACTTAAATATATGCCAAATCTCTAATCCAATAAAATCTCAAATACATATGAACATTGTGAATTTTTTCGGTCACAATATCTTACAGTGTCAATGTGAATCAAAAATATTTCACTATAACAGCTCACATTCACCATGTGCATTCAATATAACAAAAGCAAAAATATAAAGACATTCCTTCTTTACCATGCTGCAGAGGGTCATGCCTTCTAATTTGTTTTGCATGTTGCACATGCATTACTTTTAATTTCTTTCTCCTTTTCTATTCCTCTTACAATAGCTAAGAAAAGAAATAACTCCTATAGGAACCACTCTGAGGTCTTACCTACAATGATATTTTTTTAGGCATGATATATGGTTTAGATAGTTTTCTCAAAAATGCCTTCTTAGGACAATAAGCCGTATATCTTTCGCTGAGTACCTTGTCTTTTCTTTCTTTTACTAGACCCAGGTCCTTCTCCTGTTAAATCCAATGGCAAAAAGGAGGTTCAGGTTCCAAATTTCTTATGCAAGCCCTCAAAGGAAAGACCTCAGAATCTGGCAATTTCAATTTAGAGTTTGATCCTATTGCCACTGCTATCAGTGGCAAAACTCCTGTTGAGTTCAATGGTGCAAGAATTGTTAAAGAAGCTAGGACACAGCACTCAGATAGAGATAGGGTCTGATACTCAATTACTCTAAGTCCTCTTTTTATATACACTCTTTAAAGCCTCTTCAACAGTGTTGAAAAGCCTTAATGTAAATGTAAATCAATGGAGTTACATTAACATAATACTGGTATTACAAAGTGATTAGCTCCATTTTCCATAATAACCAGTTAACTCATCATTATGAAATAAAATTTGCATTTTACCATCTGTTTCCACCCTGTATTTACTGGGAATGGAGAGAAAAATCTGAAGTTATGTCTAAAAATGTTGCATAGATGGTTATAACAAAAAAAAAAACAGCTGAGATGTTTCAAAGCATCAAACGTTTTTGACACCCAATTCCAATAAATGGATGTTCAGATACCTGAAGCAGTTTCAAAAATTCTTAGTCATCATTTGAGTATCATCTGTAGAATCAAATTCAATATTCTGCAAGCATAAATGACTTTGTGTGAAAATTTGCAGGTCAAATTGAAGATCCTTTGAAAATTTAGTGCATATTTAATATAATCAAATCTGGATCACATGCTTTAGGATTAGTGTTGTATAATCTTGTACAATCACAAGAAAATGAAGAAAGAAGGCCAACAGATGGACATACATGACTACCGATGTATATTTGAATATAAACAGCCTTATGGATAAGACATTTTTTTAAAAAAAGGTCCAACAGGCTCATAGAAATTAGAGGTGGAACAGGCAGCATATTAGATCAGCTAATCCATTCCTCAGCCAGTGCAGCATTGGTTCCTATCTTACATTCATCAGTGCTTTGTCTTTTCTAGAAGTAAATGTCCTGAGCAAGGGGCCCTTGACCACTTGTGCTGACCACATCCTGACTGCTTGTGCTATAAATAATAATATTACTATATTTTGTTCTGTTTTATATTGTACTGTTTTATACCCTGATCCTGCACTGAATTAATTGGGAGTGTTGATAGTAAGTAAAGTTAGGCTATCTGCTTAAGTGTTTGCAGGCTTGGGGCCTTAGATGCTAAGCTTTTCAAGGTAGAGAGACATGTTATCTATTGTACAGCACAATTATTTTTTCTACCAGAGATTTAAAAATATGGATTGCTTTTTGTAACAATAGAACTACATTGTCTATCCCTTAAAACCCATGTAGAAATCTTCCTAATATGGTGATTAACCACCAGAATGATACATATGAAACATCAGTGCTTTCAGATTAATATTTACTTGCTCCAAAAGACTTCAGGCCTAGAGATATTGTCCTTTAAGTTGGGGGTGGGTGAGGATGGGAAGAAATATAAATTCTTCATTTAATTAGGTTGTAATGAGTGCTAGAATTAAAGTGGAGTGATGATCTCAAAATAGCAGAATGTATTCAAAATTCTACAATGGACATGTCGGAAGAATACAAACATAATGGCATTCTGAAGGTGAGATTTTCTGATAGACCACTGGTAAGGAAGATCAATTTTTGGTTTAACAACCTTTACAGTATGCCTTTAACCTTTCTCTAACCCATTAGCACTCTTGAGCGTGCTGAGGTATCTTAACCCAGGGTGTTAGTCACTGCTCTATTGAGGTGAAAGCTTTTAAGGTTTTTTTTTCAATTTCTCAAAGTTTCTAACACATCTTGACTAGAGA
Organism: Chelonoidis abingdonii; assembly: GCF_003597395.2. Classification (NCBI taxonomy): domain Eukaryota; kingdom Metazoa; phylum Chordata; order Testudines; family Testudinidae; genus Chelonoidis; species Chelonoidis abingdonii. Next base: position 27,094,043 of record NC_133771.1, on the reverse strand, counting down.
ACAAATTTGGGGAAAGACATGAAATGTTTAATCTTGAAAATAGATCTTTATTAGCTTCCCTGATACTCCAGAGTTAGCATGAATGATTTGATTGCATGTGCCTTGTAAGCCCATGTGAATGGACTTCACATAAAATAAAGATTCTGCCATCCAAGAGTAGAGCTACAATGAACTGTCAGCTCTGTCAGCATGAAACCCAACAAGCACGCCAGAGGCATCAAAGTTTGTCCAACTGAGGGCAGCTTTGAAAACTTGGCAGAAGCCTGAGTGCTGTATGCAGTTTACAAAAAATGGAGCAGATTGCAGCCTGCAGGGCATAGCATGCTGTGCTCCATCTTCTTCAAATACTAATTTGGGAGGTTTATTCTTTTCCCTTTTACTGCTTTTTCTGCCACATTCTTACAATGTATGTTGCATCATAGGGCCAGATTAATCCTCGTACGCTTGCATGCATTGCTCTTCATTTCAACAGGAGGTGGTAGTGCGCATCCTCTAGAAAAGATGCTTCATTTTAAGGTCTTCTGTGTAAAATGCTAAGGATGCATTTACTAAACATTCATGTGTTAAGGGCTTACTGCAAAGGACACAATAGATTTAAATCTGAATGTAAGACAATAAATAAATACACCAATTCTCTGAATTTAATAGTATTTTTTGTATGTTTAACACTTTCCATTATTGCACCAATGTCTTTTACTAGCTACAGTAGAATGTGTCTCTTTACCCCAGGATGATACTATCTTAATGCTGTTTTTTAGATATCAAATCACATAGCAAATAGTGTTTGCCAACGAAGAGGTCAGTCTGGATTATATCAGTTTCCTCTTTGTCCCTCATTGTCAGAGATATTCACTTAAAATGGTCACATGCTGAAAATATAGACAGCACAACAGACAAAAAGACATCACAGGAAGAGCTAATTTTAATTCATCACTGTAACTGAAATCTAAGAGAGAGTTAATGATTGGCATTGTATATCAGTATTTTTGTATTAAGATTTTATCATATTACCTGTAGAAGACTTATTGAGTCTCACCTATGGTGCATCCACTATGACTTTGAGACTTGTGGTATGTTTGGTAGTGTAACCTGCAAGCTAATAATACTTGATACAAATGGAAAATTAATGGTGAGAACATTTTAAAAAAACTTAACAGAGGTGCTATTCAAACTTATTCTGAAGGTAACATGGATGAGAAAGGAACTAGTGAAGTGGTGGGAAAAGTACCTCTCCTAAATAATTTCAGCAAGCTAGGTAGAAAAAATATCAGATTCTGAGTGAAGATTTTTAAACCTGAAGATGATTTGCCACCTCTGTCTGACAGCTGCATCTAAGTATTGCTACACAGCATGGTAAATAAACACAAAGGCCCCTTTGAGGAGAAAAGCCATTAGTGTTTTCGTCTGTTAGGGTGCAGAAGGTCAGCATAAAACTTGCAGCCCATTTAAATCCTCAGAATAGGATCTAATTGGGATTTATGTGGGGCATAGGCTTTGTTCTGGCCTTCCTCACAGAGTGATTTTCACCCTCACTGAATAATGTACAATTTCCTGTCCCCTGTGCAAAGCAATGATTGCTGATTTGCACTGGTACGAATGACAGCAGAGTTGGCAAATAAAGTTAGAGACAGGAGAATTTGCTCTGAGACACTAGAAGGATCTCAAGCTTCCAGATCTAACACAGAATTGAGCTGATCCTTATTAGTGAAAGTTGAGTAAATTGTACTTTTTCCCTCTGGACTTTCTGATTCTGGTCATGACTGGAAGAACAAGTGTCAAAAACCTGAGGACTGTCCCTTGTCACGTGAGAAAAAGAAACCACTGCCTGTCTTAGGACCAGGTTATTAATGAGGCTACGTAAGGTTGTAACCCTTCATCCCATGTATCACTTTCTAGTCATACTACCACAAGCTCAGTTACGAGGGAGAGTCCTGGATGGCATCCCTCATCTTTTACTGTGCATGGGCCCTGCAAAACCCAGGACCCACTCTGCCAGCCAATCTGTTCTCATGAGATTTCCACCCTATTTTTACGGACCAAACTTGTTCAGGTGTCAGGTCAAAGTCCAAACTCCCGGAATGCAGTGGAACCTCAGCACCTTTTGAGAGCTGTGCATCTCTAGATGTGTTACTGATTATATTTTGCATGTAGCTTCTTACCACTGATATAATCCCTAACACATGTACTGACAGACATGAAAATCAGGTGTCCAATTCTGTAAGTTTAGCTCTTTACGTTCCACGTGAATAAAGGTGGCAGAATCAGGCCCAATGGATCATTTTGGGATAATAAACGATATGCATTAGTGCTAATAGTACTGTACTCAAATTTGCACATAGGGGAACTGATTATCCACTCTGTTATTCACTAGTGAGAACTATGGAACAATAGCCTAAAGGAAATGATGGAGACCCCATCGCTTTGGAAGTTTAAAGTCACTTGTTAGACTGGACAAATATTGACAGGGTACAATCCTGAACTGGCAAGGATGCAGATTGAATGAGCTACCATAGCCAGTCTTTTCTTCAATAGCTATGATTTTATATAAATCAGTTGCCAAAATTTTCAAACTTGGGTGCCTAAAGATCAGTGCTGAGCACCCACAGCACCCAGTCGGAGAGGAAGGAGAGTCTTATTGTTAAGGCACTAGACTGGCATTCAGGAGACCTGGGGTTTAGCTCACTGCCAGAGACTTCCTGTGTGACCATTAGCAAGGCACTTAAACTCTCTGTGCCTCAGTTTAAAAGGCAGGGCTACCTCACAGAGGTGTTGTCAAGATAAATTCAAAATGTATTTGTATTTTGAGATGCTCAGATACTATGATGATCAGGCCCAAAAATGTAAGCAGATACTAGAGCTGGTTTTAAAAAAATTGTTGAACTGCTTTTTGATGAAAAGTAATTTTTCTCTACATTTTCACAAATAACAAATTGCCAAAATGGTTCTGATTTGAAAAAAAAAAAAGAACCGTTTTTGGCAACTGAAACCTTACATTTTTTGGTTTGTAGGGTTCTGGTCTTTTGACACAACCCTAAAAAATTCTGAAGAAAAATTTTGATTAAGTTGTTATTTTTGTCTAAATTATTAATTAGAAAAAAATAATTTCATGACCAGCTGTCACAGATGCATAATTTCCTGGGGAGTGGAGGATATTCAACATCTCTGACAATCAGGCTATTTATTTAGAAGTCTTACTTAAGCCCTCAAATTGGAAAATGATAGCTTCAGTCAGACTCTTTTTGTCTGTTTCTTATACAAAGCCAGGGTCAAATACACAGAATGCCCTGAATGTCCTCCAGTGAACTAGAAATAAAACAACCGCAAAGAATGCAGAAGCTCACAAGTGGTAAAACTATAAGCTGTATTCAATTGTATGCATGATTCAGCTAAGTGACTTAGTGTGACAAGTACTGCAGGTTATAAGGATCTGACTGTGACAGTCTGTCTGGGAAACAGTAGGATACAAAGAACTGTAAAGACCAAAATATAGCAATCTGTAGACTTTCATAGAACTGACTCAGTCATAGAGAAGGGTATCTTTCTCTTCATAAATCTCTACTGCCTGTCCTTCAATGACCTTAAGATTTCATATTTGATCTTGAATATAAATGTATATGTAATATAAGTGAAGGAATAAAATGGTTGTACTGCTCATTGCAAAGTCTAATTTAGATGTCAGTAACTTCATTTGTGGATTAATGTGCGATTTTTCTTTTATATATCTGTTATAAATTGGATTAGTTGAATCATTTTCTTTTATTTGATTGAATGAGGGCACAGGCCAATGGGGTGATCTTTGACAATGAAATCATTGGAGCCTCCATGGCACAGTGAAGCAGTTCAAAAGGGAGAAAATAGTATCTAACAGAGAAATAATCTGGGTTTCATAATTGCTTACTAATAATTTGATTCATACCTTAGAGTATCAGATTGCATTCATATGGGAAACCAATTGTAATTATACATTGAGAAAGGAGTTTCTGAACCAGTCTCTAAAGAAATGCAAGTCTATAGAACAAAACAAACAAACTCCTGTAGAAAAACTTTTACCAATCCAAGAAAGAATCCTATGTAATCCTTCTGCCCCTCTGAGTTGGCAGCAACAAGGGCAGGGTTCAGTATCCAGGGGTTCCGTTTCAATAACACAATGCAAAACTGGCTCGAGCCCCCACCCAGTGACCTGGGACAGTTACATACCACCCCCCCGGGCGCCTCTAGGAGGCAATACTTCCCCAGTCGCAAGCACAGAGCCTGAGTGTAGCAAAATCCTTTTAATAAAGGAGGGAAACAATGTAGCATCACGTTGGAGAAACACCACAAACAGGATTATAACACAAACCATAAGCAAAATAACCCACCTCCAAGTACGTTTGGCAATGTCCTTTCCCCCTTAAGGTCTTAAGTCCAATTACCCCAAAGTCCAACAACCTGAAATTCTCTGGTCAGTGCCACCCCAGAGTTCAAAAGTTTATCTGCAGAGTTTTACCCCGCCAGCCTGGGTGGAAATGGGAGGGGGGTCACACAGGGTGTTAAGGGACACCTTACGTGGGCCAGGGCCAACTGCTCCGCCTCTCCGTGGAGTTCTGCTGCAGCCTTCACCACGACCAGCTAAACAAAATGCCAAGTGAAAGTTTATAAAATTCACAATGGGTAAAAAGGTGCTGAGGTGAGGATGGATGGGAAAACATCTTAGTTGGATCCTCTGGTGTAGCATAGCCACTTTGTATCATCCTGCTGGCAAATTGTGGTCATAGTATTGGTATATCTGGCCCCTGGTGGATTGCCTCAGAATAGGGTGTGCTCCAATTATATAGAATTGATGTAGAGCATGGGCGGCATATGACTTCTCCATTTCGGGTGGCTGGGTGCACCTGGACCATGGCCCTGCCCTGAGAACTGCCACCTCAAGCCCACTCCTGCTTGGCCTCCATCCCCTGAAGCCCTGCCCATGCTCTACCCCTGGCCCGGCTTGATCCCCTCCCTCAGACCCTGTCCACCGCTTGCACTTCTTTGCCTCCTCTTCTGGCCCACCTGCCTGCCTGCTGGCCAGCCAGCTGGCTGCTCACTACTCATGCATGCCTCTTTGCCCCCTCCCGTGAGACCCCCAAGCGGGTGGAGTGGGGATGGGAAAAGGACTTGGGTGGAAGAGGATGAGCACGAGTGGGGCCTAAGGATGGAGTGCAGGTGAGGCCATGGACAGGGTGCCCACCCTTTTGGTGGCGGCATGCTCCAAAGGCAGCCGGTTGGCTGTTTGGGGAGGCTTAGCCTCCCCTGGCCTCTTGTACCTGCCACTTATGGTGTAGAGGCTTCTATACTTGCTAGCTGGGTCCTGTAAGGGGTGTGGACAGACTGTCCCAGCCTTGTGCTGCACTCTGACTGCAGGTTCAGTCTCTTGGGGCTCTTAGCAGCTGGTATATGTTAGACCGTGTAGGGGGATTCTCCAATGGTGCAGAGCTGGTTTTTAGCCTCCAATGCTGTCATAAACAGATAGCTAAGGGTTAATGTCTCTTTCACCTGGAAAGGGTTAACAAACAACACCTGACCAGAGGACCAATCAGGAAACAAGATTCTTTCAAATCTCAAGGGAGGGAAGCCTTTGTTTGTGTTTGCGGTTTTTGCTTTGTGCTCTCTTCTCTCGGGGGTCTAAGAGAGACCAGACATTACTACAGGCTCTCTAAGTTTCTGTTCAAATAGTAAGTAGGAAACAGGCGATTTTAGTATTTTAATTGTTTTACTCTCATTTGCAAATGGGATCTGGCTGGTTACTTTTATATGTGTAGTTGCTGGGAATATTTGATTTTGTATTGTACGGGGGGAAAATTTCTTCTGTGTCTATAAGATAGGACCCTGTAATATTTACATCTTGCATTTACAGAGGTAATTCTTACTTTTCCTTTCTTTTATTAAAAGATTTCTTTTAGAGAAACGATTGATTTTTTTTCCTGTTTCCTTGTTTTTATCCAGGGACTGGGATATCACCAGGACTGAGTGGGGGAGAAGGAGAGGTGAGAGATATAATCTCTCTCTGTTTTCTTGATCTGTTTGCCTCTTTGGCAAAGGGAAGGGGACATGCTTCTCTGTATTGTGATTAAAGAGTTTTAGATCGTAGGTATTCATCAGATAGCCAGGGAGGGAAAGTCTGGGGGAAAAAGGGAATGGTTTATTTCTCTTGTTTAAGAACGCAAGGGATTGGATTCTTGGGTCCCAGGGAAGGTGGAGATCAGAGTTGCCCCAAAACACTATATTTTGGGTGGTGGCAGTGCTATCAGATCTAAGCTGGTAATTAAGCTTAGAGGAATTCATGCAGGTACCCAAATTTTGGACGCTAAGGTTCAGATTTGGGAATTATACCTTATGACAAATGCCATCCCTGCCTTGCTGCTGGTAGGGGTCAAGGCCAGGATGTCTCTATTCTGCGCCAATCCCTGACTGTGCATTTGGCCCTATGTGGCTGGTAGCAGCTGGTGTAAATAGGCGCAGACATCAGGCAGACCATAGTACTCTGTGCCTCAGGATCAGACATGTGAAATGAGCATTTTGCCACTTTCACACAACTCACACTAACTAGCATTGTGTGCTTCTTGGCCCCAGTCAAGAACCTGGTCCACTAAGGGCATGTCTATATTACAATCATGGGGATGTGCCTGCAGCTTGTGTGGACGTACCTGAACTCGTTTTAAACTAGCTTGGAACAGTGACGCCATGGGAACATGGGCTTTAGTGAGGGCCGTACAAGCCCTCTTGGACCCCTGGGTAATTATTCAGTTGGGCTAGCCCATGCTGAAGCTGTGCTGCCACAGTTTCATTCTTTTGGTTTAGGGGGTTAAAGTTATCTTGAATATGTCTACACAAGATGCAATCAAACCTTGTGATTTCATTGGAGACATACTCTGTCAGTATTACATGAGTATTCACCCAACTGAAGTGCTTAATATAATAGAACTATAAGGCCTGATGCAAAGTCCATTTGAGTCAATGGAGTCAGATCCATAAAGATGAAGAATAGTCTTCTGATTCCAGATAGGATCGGGAGCCAGGAGATTTGGATCTGTCCCTGGCTCTGCCACAGACATCCTGAGTAAGCTTAGGCAAATTGCCAAACCTCTCTTTGTCTCATCTTCCCCATCTGTAAAATGGGGATAATAATATTTACTGCCTGAAAAAGGGAAATTAATTCATGTTTGTAAAGTGTCTTGGGTTCTTTACAAAATTCTTCAATGTTCTATAAAGAGAAAATGAAAGAAAAGTACTCAAAGGTTGGAAAGAATTAATGTTTTATCTTGAATTCTTCAACATAAAGTCAATAATGTAAACAGGTAATCTCAGGTAGCATTTATTAATGTCATTTTTCTATTGTTCATATTTTGGAGGGCATAGGAATTGCCTGACTGGACCCAGACTGTCCCATATCCTGTCTCTGACAGAGCCAGGTATTTCAGAGGAAGCTGCAAGGAACCCAGTAGAAGATAGGTGTGGAGTAATCTGCCCTCTCATGAAGGTCTTATTCTAAATCTTAATACAGATTATTTTAAACCATGAAGCACAAAGTTTTAAATAATAACATTTCTGGAGGGTCTGCACGGATGGAGGTATAAGAACGTGTCACATTCAGGTTGCTGGTTCAAATATAGGCCAGCTGAGTAGTATGTGAAAGTTATCTTACTCTTATCTGCTGCTTGTTGGGCTAGGTGAAATAAATCGGTAGTCTCAGGGCTGGCCTACTCTAGAAAATTAGATCGACCCCTGCTGCATAGCCACCTAAGCTTGTGCTAGCTTGACAGGAGAATTCTTCTGTCAACTTAGCTACTGCCTGTCTAGGAGGTGGATTACTTACTCCTATAGGACAACCTTTCCTGTTGGCATAGGTAATGTCTATACTCAAGTGCTTTTGCAGAACAGCTGCAGCACTACAGTTGTGTCGCTGCAGCGTTTCAAGCGTAGACAAACTCTCCCTCCAGCTCCTAGTGAATGGGGGGTCGTATCACAAACCAACTGCAGAATTAGATCCCATGTTGTCCATAGACTGGTTTGGTACAGAAATTGCAGCACACTCTGTCTTCTAAAGTATTAACACACAACAATGTGCCTGGGATAGCATGGGAAATATTGTCCATTTTAGTGTGTGAGACATAGTAGACTTCTGTTTCCAGGGTTAATGCTCTGACATCTTTCATGAACTCCAGATGTAAAACTTTACAATTAAAGGAGTCTTGCACAGGAAAAAGTTCTTCAGACTAGTGATGAAAATACTCTACAGCCAAAACTGCACAGATATTCCACCTGAATATGTTGCTAATTAGTCTTTTCTTAAATTTGGTTGGCACATAACAGTTTGTATAAAAAAGGCTGATATTTTAACAAACACACACAAAAGGGATCACATTTTGAAAGTAAAACACATTCAGGCTGTGGCAGGCAGTGTGGTCAAGTGGGGAAGAGGAAAGAGTCTGAATTCTGGAGTCATGACTGACCAGAAAATGTTATCAGTAATCTCCATACTAGGGTTTATTCTTGCAAAGAAACTGTTTTCATCCTTTGTTTATGGATTTGCACAGACAAAAGGTGTTGAAAAGCTTAGCTGGAAAGATACCAGAGACTAGTTTGAAAAAAGAAAAAGAACAACCTCTGAACTGCTGCCCCAAAATCTGCTGAACATGTCTTTCTGGCCACAAAAATGAAAAACACTACCGCTCAGCTGCTGCTCCAAAACTTCTATATGTGCCATATTGGCTGTGAAACAAAACACAGCCTCTCACCAGCTATTCCAATTCACTATACTAAGCACATTTAAATAAGTGTGACTGATGTTACCTTAAAGACTAACAGATTCATTTGGGCATAAGCTTTCGTGGTTAAGAAACCCACTTCTTCAGATGCACCAGGACTCCTTCAGGTGCCACAGGACTCCTCGTTGTTTTTGTAGATATAGACTAATATGACTATCACTCTGATATGTGACTGATGTTTTTACTTTTCAGAATTCATGGTGCTGAAGCAGTGCAATTGAGATAAAAATTTGACCCAAGTTCTCTGGACTTGGGAGCAAAATTCAAGTCAAAGTTAAGGCGTGGATGAAAGTTGACTTTTTAGCAAGAAAGAGGACTTCATTCTTTGAAACTGTGAATCGTGGGAAGTTTATATTGCACTTGGGAGCTGAAAGAGGCCAGACAGGTAGATAGAACGGTCAGAGTGAGTCAAAGGGGAAGAATGAATGCATCTGTACAAGGATGCCAGAGGATAGTCAAGAGAAGAGGACCAGAGAAAAATAGTAGTTGGATCTCTCTAGTGAAGGGGAAGATCTCATCCCTGAGGTAATGGCTCAGATGCAGTTGTATTTATGACATCAGTTAGGCATCACTTGATAGAAGAACTGGCTGACAGCAAAAGGGCAGAATTAACTTTGGCTTTTACTTGGGTGTTGCTGCTTGGGTCCCCCCATCCTTCCTGTCCACACACAAAATCTTCTCAGACGAGTTTAGTGGTACTGATGGCCCAGGCTGGCTGGCCCATCCTGAAGTGCAGACTAAAGCCTGGGTACTGCTTTCACTTTGACTGGTAATCTGCCTGTTTTGCTGTGAAGGTACAGGCTAAATCACTCAAATGCTGATTGTCTTCCAGTACCTTTGCACAATTCTCCTTGTGTGCCAGCATGACAGATAAGTTCCCTCACAATTTACTGGAAGAGAATCATAGAGTTACTCAGCTTACTGCAGCAAAAAGAACCCATAGGATGTGCACTCAGAAGTCCTACAACACACACAGGTGAGCACAGCACCAGTGAGGACCCAGTAACTCAGTTGTGGCTTTGTAGCATGGCTGCTCACAGCAGGGCTAGGCTAACCCAAGTGTGTAGACTGTGGGTATGTCTACGCTGCAATTAAAAACTCATGGCTCACCCATGCCAGCTGACTTGGGTTCGTGATGCTTGGACTAAGGGGTTATTTAACTGCAGTTCAACATTCAGACTCATGCTGGAGCCCAGGCTCTAGGACCCTGTGAGGTGGGGCCCAAAACCTCTACACGGCAGTAAAACAGCCACTTAGCCGAAGCCCTGCAAACCTGAGTCAGCTGCGAGTGTCTAATTGAAGTGTAGACATAACTTAGGTGATCAACATCTAACGTAACTCTACAGTGAAGACAAACCCTAAGTGAGAGGCAATGATGGACCAGTCTGTCTTTGTTCTGTCACTGTGGACTGTCTTTGATTAAGATCTGAAGACAGGAAAAGAGGTCTGAGAAATTCCAGTGAGTTTGTGATCTTGGAGAAATCTGGGCTGGGTAATGAAAGCTAGAAACAAATGACATCTCATCAAATGAGAAGGAATTTAAATACTCTGAGGCAGTCAGGAATCAATGTGTTCTCCCCCACCTCCACTTTAAACACAGTAGAAAGTGAAGGAGTATCAGCTGGGGCTGCAGGGGATACTATGTGGAAAAGGAGAAATTAATTGGTGTCAAGTAGGAACTAGTAAAGAATCAGCTGATGCTAGAAGAATTAGGCTGCAGGAAACATTTTACAGTTGCCTTTCCTACTGAAAGCATGGCATTGTTGTTCTACAGTCTAGTGTCTTTTCTTCTGTCAGCCTCTGTGAAGCTTTTAGCTGGGAAGAAAAGTGAATAATTAGCATTCCATTTGGACGCCTGCAGAACAGCAGCCTAGAATATTAACTAGCTGTGCAAAATGAAGATTGTTTGAAGTGATTCATGTTTCTTTATCTGAGGTGTCTAAAAGGCAGGTTTCATTTTTTTAAAAAAAAAGTTTTACTCCTAGCTCCACATCTGCTTTTAACGTTTGAAACTAATCCCCGCAATATTTGACAACAAACTTCTAAAAAGTGGGCAGGAGGAGAAAGATAAAAGTGCTTCTGTACATGTTATAACAAGTATCCAGTGTCATTTGGGATCAAGGCATCGTGCTGAAGATATGGAGATGCAGGATATTAGTAATACCAAGAATCAGGGTTGTGCTGACAATGGCAGATTTCCTCCCACTTGATTATGTTCTATGCATACACTTTTTAAAGGATGCTTTAAATATTTACTCTCTGGGCATCTCTGTCCTATGAGCAATCCTTAATTTATTTTTGCATTTTGTGGCATTGCTTACATCAAAAGCATCTCAATCCCAAGAGATGAATTGTATAAGACACCCAAAGATGTATGATGTTCCCTCCATGCCTTGTTCTCTGAAAATCAAAAGGGTCAGGAAAAGGATCCTCATCAAGGTCAAAACAAGCAAACAGCTGGCATGTGTCACTCCACTGTGATTGTCACTATAGAGTTTTTGGGTTGCAATTGCCAGATGCATCTCTTTATCCCATTTTTATAGAACTGAATTCTGAGCAGAAAGAACCCTCAAGTCAGAATGACCACTCGCTATTGTTTCCTTTTTTTTAGGTGTGTGCATGTGCAGAGAGCGTTGAGGGTCGGTGGGGTCATGCTGAGGGAGGGACTTGGGAAAAATGTAAGGATGAGTTGTGATAAGCCCCCATATATCTCTGGAACTGGTTCTCTGCTGCTTTGCATCTTTAAATAGTTGCCCACAACTGTGCAAAGTGAGTATAAATTGCTTCTGTCTCAGAATGGTTTCACACCCTCTTAGCATAGGTGAATGACTGCACAAGGCATTGGAGAACCAGGGCCTCTGTATTTTTCTGAATGTTGGCTCAGCTGTAGCTGCAATTCTCTCAAGAACAGGATTCCATGGGAGCTTTTCCTTTTCTTGTCACCCTTTACAACCTGGGACAATAGTGTTTGGCATGGTATCTGGCAGTCCTGGAAGCACTGAGGTGCATGGTAGACTTTGAAGTTTGGCCTTTTTCAAACTTGTGGTTTGGGTTCAATTCATGACACTCTAGGCTCTTTGCTGGTTGCCTACTGGTTTCCAGGTGGAATTTAAGGTATTGGTTATGATGTAAGACCTAGAAGACCTGGGACATTGCCTACCTAGGTGTTCAGTGTTCAAGCAAGAAAAGGGAGAGAGCCAAGGCAGTGCAACAGTTAAGCTTTATTCCTTCCTCCATATAGACTGTCCTGTCTTCTTCAGCACTTCCTGACTGTTGAGTTATGTCAATACCCAGGCATTATCCTATACATAAGCATGCTATCACACTATAACATCCACTACTGGGAATCTATCATAGAAATAAGAGGTACCTCTGTGTGTGTGTGACACTGCCATAGCTGTGGGCAACAGAGTAACTCAGGCTGGAGCCCCGTTGGTATGAAAGGGAAAGACCCACTCCCAGAGCATTCTCTATGGGATCCTCTTGTTTCTGGAACTAGCTCCCACCTAGGTTCAAAATAGCTTGCATCAGTCTTTCAGGCATGTCCCTGGCCTTTGAAGGGGGCAGAGAATGACAGAGATGGTGAGGTTGACGGATTTTTCATTGTTTATTTTCTACCTGGCAATTGTTGGTTCAGGCAGGCAGATGAATGGAGGGAGTTGTGCATGATAATCATTATTTTTTAATATATTGACAAAGCTGCTTAGAGCCATGGAGCTGCACTCCCTTATCTTTCTTGTATGTATAAGTCAAAATAAGTAAATAAAAATAAATTAGAGCGGCGGAGGGTGTAGTGTATAATATGCTCAATCTATAGGGCCTGTCTTATTCCAGTATTGAAAACAGACTTTACGCTGTCTAGACAAGCAGAAAATGTATATGGCACCTTTCCTTTTTCCTGCTCTCACATCCGTGTTTGGAAAGGGACATCCTGACATTTTTTTTCTAAGTGACTTATGAAAACATTATGCAGCTCCTTCTGAAAGAGGATAGAAACAGGCTTTTTATCACTCAGAGCTCCCGAAAGGACCATTTGAGTGTAGGCTTCCTGTCCAGAGAGGAAATGGCCGTGTCTGTGACTTGGACTGACTCTGATTTCCAATCATTTTCCAGCGTGGTAACCTATGATTCAGTTTCCATTTATAAGTAAAATGAGTGCTTAAATAATCAACAGTAAAGAGCCAGCAGTAGGAAATGAGTCGTCCCTCAAAACAATTCCTTTCTGTTTAGTTTGGATTTGATTCCATTGTTAAAGGATTTCCTTATGTGCAAGGTGTTGGAAATATGCATGCTGAAGCTGCTGCATGCGCATTTGTTTAATTTCGTACTGCGTATGACTGCACAGTATTTATTGCTATAACTTGAAAGTTAAAAGTTCCTGTCAGTGCCCTGGTGTAAGAGGAATACCAGGGGCAGGAGGGGGCTATTACGAACCACCATGAAGTAGGGCAGCTGGAAATCTGCTCTAATTTGTGCTAAGGGCTGAGCCAGTCCCTCTCTGCCTTGGGGACTGGGGAGGCACACAGCCACGCACAGCTCAGAGGGACCCAAGGATCTGGATAATCTCTTCCAGGTATTCTAAATGACCATTGGTTCCAGTTGTTCTCATGAATTCCAGAAGTAAAACCTCATTGTTTCGTCTTAACAAGCATCAGATACAAGAGAGCGCATTTAGCAGCTCAATAGGAGTGCTAATGCAAAGTAGTTAATCATCAAACTTTCTGTGACATTGTAGCATTTTTAAAGGGTTTTATCAGTGTTTTGCGCTCACTCTCATTGTGTATATTACTCCAAATTAGGGATGGGCCTGAACCAAAATCCTGGATGTGAAAATCTCTGGATTTAGAATCTGAACCAGGGTTCAGACCCCATATTTACCAACTGGCTCCTATCTCTCTAATGATCCAAGACAAATGATAGATCTGATCATCTCCAGACCTTGGACATGTCTGGGTCTGTAGTACTGCCAATTCCGAGAGTTCAAAAATCATGAGCTAGGCGTCAAAAATTATGAGATTGGTATAAAAACCATAAGTTTTTCTGAAAAATAATAGATGTTGGGCTCCTTTTATTTGCCTTCAGGTTTTTTGGTTCCCTTACTTCACATTTTCAGGCCTTTCTCGGCACTCACGAGGGCTGGAAACTGTCCTTGCAATCTCTTGATTCCTGCCACTGGACTTTAAGGAAAACACCAAATATTACAACAGGTGGTATCTTTAAATCTGAATGCAAATTTTGTATTTTAGGCCTGTCTCTTGTGTAAACATTTGTTGCACAAAATCATTTTCAAGGCCAATCATATTTTATACCATAGCATGAGGTCTAATTGAAAGATTACGTGAATGTGTCATGAAATAGGCCAGATATGAAACACCAATAAAGAGAGACTCAATACCAGCCATACTATAGGCACTGTGCCTGTTAACTTCCTGAACACAACTTTGACTCTCTTTTAATCTCCAGTCTATGTGTTGTATTCATAGTGTACCAATCACCATCCTATTTCCATGCTCCTAATAGAACAATCCATATATTTGTATAATCATTCACAGATGTGGATGAACTAGTCTTTCTTCAGATGTACAGAATATTGCAGAAATAGTAACTGATCCTCTTCCCAATTTAGTTGGCCATTGCCTGAGACTGGTGGTTGAGAGCGATTTTAATGATTTGTTTAGAAAGTAGCAATGTTCCGAGAGTCCATGAGGCTTGTTAACTTGTCTGGTTCTCCTACAGATTATTATTTATACTCATCTACAGTAACTGATACAGCATCAGTATAAACCCTTAACCCCCTAGTTTCTATGCCAGGCTTAAATTTATTTTCCCACTTTGGTAAAAATTTTCCCTGCTCAGTCTCACTGTCATTTGACTTCTACTCTGTTTTAAATGTCATATATCATGACAGACAGACTTGTAATTTTGCCTTTAATCATTTCTGATCCTCCTGTTGTGACACACACAGACTTGTCTTTCTGCATCTTTCCTCCTCCCCTTTTTTATTCCCTTTTAATTGATGACACATAGAGACCTGCCTATTTAACCCTTACCTTTTACTAATCTGCTTTCATGCAACACTGGCAGCTAAGAACTTTTCTCCAGTTTAAAATAGGGATATGGCAAATTGCTTTCCAAGAATAACTCTACCGAACTGAAAACGATGCAGTTTGAAATCACAGGTAGACAGGCTTTTTTCTTTTATTTCACTCTCCAAGATTCCAGTAGCTTCATTTTGAAATGGCTTCAATTACAGGTGTTTTAATTACCTTGAGGGTTTTTTTTTTTTTAACATGTTTGTTTGATATTTTAATTTTCTGGAAGTTCCCCTCTGGTTTTGTAAATCTGCTACAACCACAATTTTGTATTATCTTAGTGCTGCAGGGGTAGAATCCAAATCCCAAGAAAAATGAGACTAAACTATTTGCACATAGGGCCACCCCTGTGGCACTCAACTTACCTGCTATCTGGCTGGGGGAGAGTCTGTGTTGTAGTACAGTTCCACGGGAGAAACACTGGCTAAGGTTCCACGGGAGACCACCTGCTGGAACACCATTTGAAAGGTGCAAAATGTGCCCTGTTCCCACCCGGGCTGGGCCAAATCCACTGCTGCTTGCGGATGGGGCAGGGAGCCAAGCCATGGCTATACATGGCTATATCTGCCAAGTTGGAATGGCTAGCTCCATTGGCAGTGCGAGCTGGGGGCAGTGCCTTTATTTCTCATGTCAGCTGTGCAGGGGTGAAGGTTTCTTGAGTTGTCTCTCCCCACCTGACATGCATCCGACAAAGTAGGTATTCACCCACGAAAGCTCATGCTACGATACATCTGTAAGGTGCTATAGGACTCTTTGCAGCTTTTATAGATCCAGACTAACACAGCTACCCCTCTGATACTTGTCCGCACCTTATATTACAATATATGTACGTTTAGCAGTTTCTAATGTTTGATAAAGCTCCTTAATTCAAGGTTCTCTGTATACTTAATAGATTTTTTTTAATGAATGAAGTTCAGCAACCTCAGCTCAGTGTTAATGCTTTTTTATGTTTGAATATTATTTTAAATAAACACACAAGATGTGTGCAAGAACCCTACAATAACTCTTTCAGCTCTTGTTGCTCACTGCTCTAGCCTTCTGCATCTGATTTTTTTTCTACCTTCTGCTTATTATATCTCTACTTAGGCGCTAATCCTGCAAATATTTATGCATGTGAGTAACTTTCCACGTGTGAATAGTCCCATTCTTTTTTCCTCTTCTCTTCACCAGTGAAGTGATGCAGAGACCTTGTGGTGTACATGTGTACAGGGATGAAAATGTGCTGTGAGCATATCATTTCAGTTGTAGAGTTTTTATTTAAATATATGATGAATTGACCCACCCCTCCCTTGTCCCATGCTCGCCTCCCTCACCTCTTAGCACTCCATTTTGCTATGCTAGGCTTAGAAATCAGTTTTGTATGGTGTCTGAAAGGGGGATGAAATTGAGTACAGACAATGGATGCTGGGGGAAAAAAATCTCAGCACACTGGCACTTTTAATGAAGCACAGCAAAGAATTAGTCACCTGAAGGTATAGGAAGAAACAACTTCCTTTGCTGTTTCTGAGTCATACTGAAGGAAACCTATAGAAATTATGGGGTATTAGAACTTTAATAAGCTGACAAGGTCGGGGAAGAAGACGAAGTAGAAGAAATGACCACTTATGATAGCATAAATTACATGAAGGAACTTCTGATTTTCTGCAGGGTTCTGAAGAAGTCAGGAAAACAAAATCCTGAGATGTTGGTAAAAGCAAGGAGAGGGACCCATGGTAATACTCATTGTTTATGGCTGATATTGACCATTTCAAGGTTATCTTCATTTAGGAAAAGCATGGGTTTTTGTTAGCAGCATAGCAGATGTCTGTAAATGCATAAACCTGGGAGAGATGTTTTATTAATTTTTTCAACAAATTATTTTTAGGTCAACGTAAAACTGATATTACGTATCTAGATATCTCTATAGTATCTAAGCACCTTCACATAAAATCTATAGCAATAGCGAAGTTTTTAGTGCACCTCATAGAATCTCTGGCATGTCCTCCTTTTTGGGATCAAGCCTCTTTTTGGAGTAGGGCTGGGTTTCTTTTAGATTTTAGTAATTGTGCTGTGCTTTTAGATTTTAATAATTTCCTTGTTTTGTTAGCTAGTATGGGTGTAAAGAGAGAAGGAGCTGGGACTATTACACAATAATTACGTTTATTGATGGTATTTGGAGAGGTTTTTTGTAGTTTAGATTCTTTGTAAGAATTTCTTTTGAATTTGGAAGTTTTCAGCTTTCCAGCTTTGTGTGTGTGTGTGTGTATGTGTAATACAGAGATTAACTGTCAAGAGTGCGTAATGGACAAATCAGTACAGTAGTTATTTTCTTTACTGGTCATTTTTATTAAAATATTTCATACAAAATACTATAAGTACCAGCTGACATATCCAAGAACATAATTCTGAAACCATGCAACAATCTTTGTAGCAGTTGGCAACATTCCTGGTTTGTGATCTTCAAAAGCATTTGCTGTGGCTGTGTGACATTATTGATATAAACTGGGAACATATAGAACATGGGTTGCAACCAAGGTTCTGTAGTGGCACCAAATCCTATGTAAAGGGGGTCATATAAGGTGTCCAAGACCAGGTTACGGGTTACTGGTTATGATTATGCTGTCTGTATGTCTGTATCATTTTCGTAGTTGAAATTATGAATATTGCCTGTATGCTGTCTGTATTTCAAATTGGTGCTGCAGTTCTGGGAGACACCCCAGACAAGCTGGTGTCAGCTCAGCTTAGCCTGCTTGATGGCCCATTAAGGACCATCACCTACACAATTGACCCGTTGAGAGGAGGCGAATACGCCTTGTGACTCAGCAGGGTGTGCAGAAACTGGCCCATGTGACTGCAAACTCCATTTTGCTGTAACTTTCCACAGTAGGAACAAAGGAGTGTTCTTACACCTGGAAAGGTCTGTATAAGGCAAAGGCCTCATCTCCATTTTGTCTTCAATCCTGCTTCTTACCTCTGGAGGGACTTTGCTACAATCTGAAGCTCTGCACAAAGGACTGATGACCCATCCCAGCGGGGGATGTTCTCCAGAGACTGGATTTGAACCTGCAGTTTACTTCATCACTGCTACAAGCCTGAACTAAGGACTTTGCCATTACTGTATGTAATTGATTCCATTTAACCAATTCTAGCTCTCACCTCTATCTTTTTCCTTTTATGAATAAACCTTTAGATTTTAGATTCTAAAGGATTGGCAACAGCGTGATTTGTGGGTAAGATCTGATGTGTATATTGACCTGGGTCTGGGGCTTGGTCCTTTGGGATCGAGAGAACCTTTTTCTTTTACTGGGGTGTTGGTTTTCATAACCATTCATCCCCAGGACGTGTGGGACTGGTGGTGATACTGGGAGACTGGAGTGTCTAAGGAAATTGCTTGTGTGACTTGCGGTTAGCCAGTGGGGTGAAACCGAAGTCTGTTGTCTGGCTGGTTTGGTTTGCCTTAGAGGTGGAAAAACCCCAGCCTTGGGCTGTGACTGCCCTGTTTGAGCAATTGGTCCTGATTTGGCACTCTCAGTTGGGTCCCGCCAGAACCACATCGTCACAGGCTGCACATGAAAAGAAAGCCAAAGCAACAAGATGCCTTAAAATGTGATCTTCTGAAAAGTGGCAATATAATGATGGTGCCTTCTTACTCAACAGATCTGCTTCCTGTGTGTGTATTCACAGTAATTTCTGCTAACTTCAGTGACTAAACACATTTCTACTGTGTGTTACTCCTGTTAGCTCTGGGGAGCCGACACGGTTAAAAGTAGGGTGACCAGATGTCCCAATTTTATAGGGACAGTCCTGAATTTTGGGTCTTTTTCTTACTATTACCCTCCATCTCCATCCCAATATTTCACATTTGCTGTCTGGTCACCCTAGTTAAAAGAGAGAGAGCTGAATTTTGTCCAATCTTGTGCATCATCCACAGACTGTTTACTAAATTCTAACCACTTACACCAAGTCAAATCTAATGAAGACAATGCAGTTGGATAGGTGTCAACTGAGAGCATAATTTTGCCTGCAGGCCCCTTGTTCCTGGAGATAATAGACAAGAAGGAAATAACCAACCTTGATATAAGGAGTTATCGACACTGGCATTTTTCTCAATATCTCCCACCATTGCAGCTCCACTGGTGGTAATAACAGTGAAAGAACTAACATAGATAAAAGACAGATATTTTGTGCACAATGTTATTTAATCCTGCCATATAGACTCCTGAGCAGGCAGTGAACAATGCTTTAAGTCTTGGGCTTCCTAATGCAGATAACAACAGTTGCTCTTTTTACACGGGAGAAATTATTTGGGATGGTTATTTTTACCCACTCTGAGAACATGAGCAGGGAGCAACGCAGCTCATTTGGGACAGATTCAAAATGTGTGACATGAAGAGGAATTTTCCCTTTGCCCTGGAACTGTCTCTATGATGCAGCTGCACACAAAGCCATGAGATAATAAAAAAAGTATGTTTTTTCAATGGATTGTCAAAAATATAGAACTGACAGGACTTCCATTGTGTAATAGTCATCTGTTGTGCTTGGGATGTGACAATACTTAGAGCAAGAGAATCTGGATTTCAGAGAAGAAAAGGCTCGCTGTGGCATTCTGCCTAGAGTTTCTGCAGCCTGGGAGTGATCACTTGTGAAGAACATCTGGTTCTGGACAGAAACGTCTGGTGACTTGGGAAAGACAGCAAAGCTTGCTGGCTTCAACTCCATCCAGTATTCTGCATTTGTAATGAATGAAGAGCTAATTAAGAGGTGGATTTAAGGCCTGGGGCAAGCTGGAATTGGAAATGTTGAAGGGAGCTGGAAAGTTGAGAATTGTTATATATTTATGTGAAATTAGAGTAAACCACTGGGAGTAAGTGACATGCTCTAGAGCAGCGAACTCATTGCATTCATACTTCTGATTTAGGTCCCACTCCAGCAAAACACTTAACCATGTGCTTCACTTTAAGCATGTGAGTTGTTTCATGAATTCAAAGAGACTCATGTTTAAAGCTAAGCAAGGGCTTTACTGGAGCAGGTCCTTAGCTTTTAGCAAATATCAAGTCCCAAACTATCTCCTTTCAAGCTGTTTTCAAGAAAAAAGTAATTGATGATCCAAAGAAAAATATGGCAAGACTCAAAGCACTTCTAAAAATGCCTTGCATCATCTAGGCTTTCATAAAATATTTTAAGAGCACCTGTAAAACAGTGCAACATACTCATACAAAAGAATACCTTGTCTGTATATGCTAATGAATGATACAGTACTTCTACTGTGTCTCCCTCATTTCCCTCCAACCCTTCCTGTTGCACAAGTAATAGTCTTGGCATAAGCAGCCCAGATAAAGGATGTTATTTCTGATGTGTAATCAGAATGGTCAAATTAATCATTTAGCACTTCATTTACATTCACATTCCTAGTGGAAAACTGTACCATGTATCTTATTATCAGCCACAACAGAATCTGTCTGTAGACAAAAGCTATGTAATACAGTTTAACAAAAGGCTGGCTATTTATTATAGTTGTGCAGTTATATATATTTCTGCTTTCAAAGTTATTTCACTTACTTCCAAAGAGATATCCTAATGCATGAAAGGTCTGACGATTTTTAACAGTGAATAATAAAGAAGATGGGTACTTTATAATTACATAGTACATTTCAGTTGATGATCTCAAGGTGCTTTACAAACTCTACTTGATTAGATCCCACAACACCTATATGAGTCAGGTAAATATTATCCCCATTTTCACAGTTGGGTATAATGAGGCACAGAGCGATTGGAAATTGATTCAAAGCCCATGGAAAGACACCCATTGACTTCTATAGGCTTTGGATCAGGCCCTTGCTTGGGGTACCAGGCCCAGATTTTTAAAGGTACTTAGTCATTGCTCTACAAAGTGCAGCAAAACCTAATTGCCTTAGGGCTTGTCTACATGACGAGTTAGCTACATAGCATGACAAGCTGGGCTGGGAATCTACAATGAACTCACTTGCCATGAACTAACATCCCGTGTGGTCACTGCTACAGTCTGTGTGGAGAGTTAGTGGTGACAAGCTGGTGCACTGCAGATTCACCCCGGCTTGCTGTGCAGTATCTTGTGATGTAGATAAGTCCTTAGTTGGCTAAGTTCCATTTTCAAAAATGATTTAGGTAGTGAATATCCCAACTGCAATTGATTTTCAGTGACTTAGGCATCAAAGGCCCAGATCCACAAATGTCCTTAGGCACCCAAGTTCAACATGTAAGTGTAGGGTGACCAGACAGCAAATGTGAAAAATCGGGACAGGGGCTTGGGGGTAATAGGAGCTTATATACAAAAAAAAAAAACCACATCAGGACTGTCCCTATACAATTGGGACTTCTGGTCACCCTGTGTAAGTGCCACTGACATTCTCAAAGGCACTGCTTCGCTGTTGCCTAACCCCTAAGCACCTCCTTTTTCTCTGGTAGGCATGCATAAAGATGCTGAAGCACTCCACTGCTCTACAGCTAATGAACTACTTCAAGCACCAAGGGATTGGCTACATTGGCACTTTACAGCGCTGCAACTTTTGCGCTCAGGGGTGTGAAAAAATACCCCCCTGAGTGCTGCAAGATGCAGCGCTGTAAAGCGTCAGTGTAATCAGGGTGGCAGGCGGCTCCCAGCGCTGCACGCTACACCCGTAAAGGATGTGGTTTACGTGCAGTGCTGGGAGAGCTCTCTCCCAGCGCTGCCGCTCTGACTACACTCACACTTCAAAGCACTGCCGGGGCAGCGCTCCCGCAGCGCTTCCCCGGCAGCGCTATGAAATTTCTAGTGTAGCCAAGGCCTAATGCAATCTGGTGGCACTGAAGCAGGGTTCTCATGCTAAGCATTCCCCTGTCTATTTCAACTGTGGGTCCTGTTCCCTCAGGCATTTTCAGTGGGATCAGGATCAGGCCTCACACAAAAGATAAAGTGGAGAGGAGTTCTGTGTGCATCTATCTCCAGAATAGCCAGCAGCCTGCTGGCTTGGTCCCTCATCAGGGATGTGGGTTCAAGTCCCTGATCCAAAGTGGGGTTGTCAATCTGTCTCTGAGTGCTGTTCTGAGGGAGTGAAGGGATTTGTTTGTGTCTCTCTGTGTTTTGGTGAGAAAAGGCTGATCTGGGTTAGGTGCCTAACTTCAGGAGGGAGTTAATGGCTGAGAATCCTGAGCAGAGGGAGGTGCCTATCTCTGACCTGTCAGTCTGGTACCTGAGGACCAGATTGAGTTAGGCACCAAAGGACTATTGTGCTTCTGGGCCCTTTTCTCTTCATCTCACTCCTGGCTGGCTTAGGTGGCTTCCCACTCAGCTTGCTGGCTTCTGAGAATCCTCTTCTTAGGCACCTAACTATTCCCGTATATTGTATGAGGAGCCTGGCACCTAACTGAGGGATGAGAATTCTGTCAAGTGTCAGGGCTCCTATAGGTTAGGTATTGCCTTGCATTGTAATGCCTAAATCTGTTTGTGGCACTAGCCCTTAACTCCTATTGATTTCAGTGTGAGTTCGGTGTTTATGGACCTGTGAAGATCTGGGCTATTTTTGAAACTGAAGCGTTGTCTTCTAAATTACTCCCCATTGATTTATTTGGGAATAAGGAACTTAGATGCTTTTATAAATCCTATTTGGCACCTATCTGTATCTTTGGGCAGCTAAATAATAATAATAATGAAAAAAGTCCTGCATTTCAGCGATGTAAGTCTCCTGGGGTGGAAGAATAGGAACTCTGATATGTAATTTGCACTACTCTTATGTGGCCTTTGAATTTGACCTGACACCTGGAATTAACTACAAGGAGGACCTACTTGTGGATTACCTCAGAATGTCACCTTCTCAGAGGGTGAGGAAACAGAAAAGGCATTTTAGTGTTTTCATGACATGGTGTAACATGTGAGGCACAGTTTAATAAATCACCTTTAATCAGCAGAAGTGTACTGGCTGCCAGGTCTTTTTGCTGACTACTTAAATTGCCTCTAGATAATGTAGCATTTCTCCAGTTAGCTTCACACATGCCAGCAAGGGTATATTTGCATAACAGGAACACATTTATTAACAGCTGCATACAATAAACTGACAAAATGTATCATATCAAAGATCTCTAATTTAAATAATATCATACAATGCTCTGAAACAATATAACCATTACAATAGCTTGTGAAGTGCACATTAAAAGTACTAAGCAGGTTCTATATAATAAGCAATGCCATTTGTTCTTGGTCACATACATCTTTACAGTAGATGTTGACAATGATTATGCAATATTGAGATAAAGTTGGAATGCTTGGATTTAGAGAAAAATGACTTCCAATCTAATAATTGTGGAATTAGGACATTTTCTGTCTTGACTTTTCTTTTTACAATTTTAAAAGGTATTCTATATTTTTGTTCTATTTTATTTTTAAAATAATTGAACTTGAAAAATGATGCGATAGTTTTGCAAAACTGACAGTAAACAAGAAAAGTAGTGTTATTTAAAATTTTAATTAAAAATAATAATTTCAATTAACCAACAGTAGGATCTATACCATGTGTTACATCAGAAGTAAAGTATCTAGATATATTATATTGTATACATACACTAAATAAAGATTTAATGCTAGATTAAAATGGAGGATTATGCAGGTATCATTTTTGAGGCATGATATATGTATCATTTCAGTTATCCTTTGCCATAAGCGTGAATTGGTTTGTAAGTTCCCAGAGTTAGCTTATTTCAGGAAGTCTTGAAATGACACCCAAATTACTTCAAATATAACGTGTCTTTTAGTGCTGTTTTATATGTTAACCTCTTGTACACTGTTGATAGAGTCAAAAGGCCCAACCATTCCATGGATGCATCTCTTTGCCAAGGAGAAAGGCAGTGCATACCATTTCCTGAGTGTTTCTGGGACTTGCCAGGGGTCCCTACTTCAGCTGAACAACCTCTATTGAAGAACTACCCTGGAGGCTGCTATAGTGTAAGATCCTCAAGTTAGACTTTGTCTCTTGTATTTAACTTTCATCTAATATTAGAGATCCCCAAATCACCTACAGTCTATCCAGAGAAGGTTTGCCTACTGATATGGATATAATCCTGTAGCCAGGCTAATGAAGGCAGGAAAGTTGTGGTGAGCTGTGGGGAAGCAAGGTAAACAAAGGTAGGAAAAGTGGCACTGGCTCCTTCCTAGCAAATTTTGAAATGCTAGGTACAATTTCCTACGTTTTGGAAGATTTTTAGGCTAAAAAAACAACAAAAAGCGGGAAAATAAAAGCAGAACACATACAGTTTACCCCAAAACAAAACAAAAAAAAGGAACAAACTAAATGCCTACAACTACGTATTTTGAATTGTGGTACAACCTGTCAGTTTGAAAATAATGACAAACATGTACTGAGAAATCTAGGCCTCAAAATATTCTGTCTCCATAATGCTGTAGGAACACTAGAGTCTCACAGGCAGTGCCCAACCTGAAGCACTGTTCCATCATTACTGGATATTAGTAACAACCATTTCAGTCACTGGGAGCAATGAGTCCTAAGCACCTCTGAAAATCAGGCCTCAGATAGGCAGTCACAAGTGAGGTACATGGAATTAATGATCACTTCAGAGTATGTGTCTGCTTGTCAAGGGACTGACCAAATTGTGAGTTCCTGTCATAACCAGTATCTTCTCTTCCCCCATCCTACAATGAAAACAGTTCTCCACAGAGAACAATATGATGCCACCTGCCAGGAAACAAGGAAGCAAAAAGACAGTCATTCTTATAGTATCTGGTATAAATAACCCAGCCCATCCATTTCCTCCACAGCACAGTCACCTCAAAAATGAAGGGGGAAAAAAACAACACTGATTCAGGAGGGAAGAGAAAGGGCAAAGCAGAATGCAAGGACAGGAAGATCAACAATATAACATACACAATTATCATGAAGCAGTTCTTCCTTATTGAAAATATACCCTCCTTTTTCATCCTACTTTCTCATCTACTTTCCTCTTATGTCAGACAGATCTGTTTTCTAAGAGAAGAAGTGAAACTAATGGGCAATCAGCATTTTAATGAAATAGTCATTACATTTTTGATCACTTGTGATGCTGGTCATCTAAATGCCAGTTCTTGCCAAGGCTGTAAGCATAAGCCATGACAAATTCATAGCTGGAAACCAGACCAGCTCACCTGTGTGTTAATATTGTTCAAGACAAGTGTTTGACTTGTAAGGATGTGTTTAGTGTTTAGACTCTATAAAATGCTTCTAAGTTGCTGCCTCCATTAATCTTTCTTGTTATGCCTGTATCCCAGGCTATAAGGTAATATATAAGTTTTGCTTTATAATTGTAAAAATGCCTCATCTGAACTTGTGTACCAAGGCAGGAAAAGTGGTAGTGGTTCCCCCACCCATACAGAAGAACTATCGAGACTAAATGGGCCATTGTGGAACATCACAACACAAAGACTAGTCTAATGGTCCTCTTACGCCCATGAAGGTGCTACATGCGAGAAAACATGTCCCATCAGCTTGATTTCTGGAAGAAAGAAATAAAGATAGCTGATATGAAGATTTTTCATCTCTTTGCTGTTTGAATGCTTACAAGGACTAGAGTTAAGAAACAAAAAGTGGAGATCCCAGGGTCAGCCTGGGTTAGCCCTAAAAAGACATTCAGTGCTGACAGATTACATCTTTGTCTCCTTTTGGAACCAACTCATTTGTGTATATATGTTGCCTGCTTTAACCTGTGAATTTTTCTCTGATTTCTTTTTCCTAGTTAATAAATCTTTAATTAGTTTACTATAGGATTGGCTACCGGCATTGTCTTTGGTGTGAGATTGAAGGCACAAATTGATCTGGGGTAAGTGATTGGTCTTTTGGAACTGGGCACAACCTGAATATTTTGTAATTTTTGGTGTAAGTGACCATTTATCACTAAATACAGCTTGCCTGGGGGCAAGAGAGACTGCAGTGCCCAAAGGGACTGTCTGTGACTCCATGCTAAGGCTGTTATAGTGTTTGAGATTTGGTTGGTGAAATCTAATTATAGGACATACAACCAGTTTGGGGTGTGTGCCCTGCTTTTTGGCACTCTCGGTCGTGAGCCACTCCAAACAGTATGACACAGCTCACCATAAGCCATGCTGATAACGGACCTAGAGATAACTATAGTTAACTAAATAGAAGCCTAATGTAATATGGCAAATATATAAGTAAATATATATAAATATAAATTTAGGCTATACATCTTACAATGAAGGATGATAGCAGTAATTTCAAGTCAGAGACCAAGAGTAGTGGTTTTTCCTCTATAGTGTTGCCAAGACAACCTTAAAATACTGTGTAGTTCTGGGCCCCTAAATACAAGAAAGCAGTTAACAAACGGAAGTGAATCCAAATAAGTGAAAGCCTGTGTTATGCAGGAGATCAGACTAGATGATCACAATGGTCCCGTCTATGAATCTATGAAAAACAACAGAAGTGGGTAGGGGGATGAAAGTGTTGTTCTATGAGAAAATATCCGAGAGAACAAAATATGCATAGCTTGGATAAATAGTGGCTAAAGTGTCTGTAAGTATTTGAAGGATATAAATACCAGAGGGAGATTCATTTAGGGTGGTCAAAAAAGGATATAACTTGGATGAAACTGGGCAAAGGGAAATGTAGGATGAATACTGGAAATTGCTATCTTAAGAGTGAGGTCTAATAGACTGTATAATAATAACATAAGGTACTTGATGGAAGCACGACCTTTACTTGAGTCATTTAAAACAAGGTTTGAAAAATACTAGATTATGTATTGTAGAGAACAATCCGCGAATTCGCAGAAAGGAATAGACAAGATGATATAATAGTTCTTTTTTGCCTCTAATTTGCATGATCTCATGAAAAAAAAAGTGTCATTCTCCTGTAACTGTGCTAAACCTTTGCTGTTCTGAAGGTTAATGAACACATTTTTACCAATTTAAATGCAGGCCACATGCTCAGTTAACTGTATAGTACATTCATTTCTACAGCCTGTCCATTTACTATGTTTCATTCTTTTTATAGTGCATCTACCTTCTATATTGTTTGAACACAATTAATACATCAGAACACATTGGAAGGAGTTGTTTCAAATTAAGACATCCATTCTAAGTTCATGGTAACAACATTCAATAAATGGCTACAGGTACTAAATAAATACAGCTGATACTGAGAAGCCTGATTGGCTTACCTGCATAAATAATTTTTACATTAATAAAGTGATTGTTGATGCCTTCAATTTGCTGTCTGTTACAATGGCCTTTTCAATTGTCTTAGCTAACTAACCTTATCTCAGCCGCTACAGTTTTCCAGGTATTTTGTGAGTTCAGGGAGGTGCAAAGTTATAATGCAGTAAGGTAACTTTATATATTTATCTATGGCTCCAGTTGTGAGAAACAATTATTAATAAAACTGAAAATCTACTTGACTCTGACCAGCTTGAAACTCAGACCAGCCTGTAGAGCAAACCAGGGCTGATTTTACATTTTGTGTCAAGTTGTACAACACCCTCCTTCCACTCGCAAATGAAAACTAAAGGAAAGTTCAGGAAAATCATATACTCTTTCTAGATTTCCTTCCATTCCCAGATGTCTTTCTGATTCAGTTGTACGGGTTCAAAGTTAGTCTCTGTTTATTAAGATTAAGATGAAAGAATTAGTAACTGAGAGGTAGCAAATCTGCTATTACTTAGTACTGCTTCTGCTCAGCAATGTCTGATTACATTACTAGAGAAGGAGATTTTTATATTGTGTCCAGATTCTTGCCATTTTAGGAAATACTCTCTACTGTAACATGGCTGTATTAGCCACATATTAACTGTAATAATGACATTGGATTTTAATTTGTTGTATTCAAGGGTGTGTTCTCTTGAAAACAATCATTGCTGGATGAGACCTAAGGAAGAGAGGAGTTTCCGCTTCCTCGCATGACAGAAACTATAGTCAAAAGCAATGGAACAACATCAATCTACTTTTCCTGACAGGGATTGGGGGAAGACTAGGAAATGTAACAATACAACCTTGTTTCAGTTTAATTTTAAGCTTGTTGCAGGAGTAACTTGCTGTGAGAACTTTTCTAGCTCTAGCCTGAGATTCAATCCAGACAAGTTCAATAGTGACTGAAAGTAATTACTGATCTTCAGTGACAGCTGTGGGTGCTCATCACCTTTGAAAACAAATCCCTAGCTAATGTAATTTGTGACCTTGTGTGAAATATACTCGTGGTCTGAGCCCAAATCCCCATAGACTGATCATAAAATTATCTCTCTAAGAAGCACAGGAATGAATCAGCATGAACACTGAACAACCCTCACGCTCTCGCCAGGTGATCCTTCTAGGACAGGGTTTGAGACACAATTAAGAATCAAGAGACTGAGTGTGGAAGTTTGTACTGCTGCCTGTGATTTACACGTATTATATGTGGATACGTGTGGTTAGTCCAGCACACGTTACCACCATAATGTTCAAAGAACTTTAACAAATAATTAAAAAAAAATAAAATAAATAAATTAGCAAAATCTTGTGGCTTTCCTTGGGGTGCATGTAAGGGAAAATCAGAGATTTACTGAATGTTTCACACAGTGGCATCACTGAAGCACCCAGTAATGATCTGCGAAGCCACCACATTGTATCACCTTTAAATCCTCCTTGAAACTCTCCTCTGCCATTACGCTTACAGAAGACGTAACAATGGTTCTGCAGCTGGTGTACTTATACATCAAAACCATCTTGTTACCTTGTAATCAATTCCTTTTTGTTTGTTGTTATCCACCTATTGTCTCTCATTGTATCCTTACATTGTTGGGACTTTTTGTTATGTGTTTTGTTTACACTGCAACTAGAACAATAGGGCTGGGGCCTCTAGGTGATACAATAATACAAGTGATCAATATTAAGAATGATGACATTGGCAAGGTTCATTGTCAGAATAAAATTTACTGAACATTATTGCTTAGTACCTGAACCTGAAATGCTTGAAGCTCAGTCATATATAAATAACTTTTTTTTTTTTAATTTCCTTTTATTAATTGCTTCCAAGAAGATACTTGAAATCATTAGTGTGGTAAGATTTGAGTGTTTGTGAAACTTTACAACTAACACTGATGGTTTGTGGAATATACTTTTCACATATGACACATCACTGTGCAGTTTGCACAAACTATCAGGGACCTTCAACATATGACTACTACATAAATTCAGCTCAACATGCCTCCTTCTTTTCCCACCTTTGTCCTTTACCTAAACTATGGGTTGTCAACTTGGACAAATGTGTTAAACTATAATTAATTTCTCCACACACGGATGCACACAAATGTTACCATCCAGAAAGTGCTGGTCATAAAGATAATGGGAAGGTGGATTATTTTTATTGGCCTGTAAATGCAAATGTCACTGTAGAAAGTATCAGAGGGGTAGCCATGTTAGTCTGGATCTGTAAAAAGTGACAAAGACTCCTGTGGCCATCACATGCATCTGACAAAGTGGGTATTCACCCACGAAAGCTCATGCTCCAATGTTTCTGTTAATCTATAAGGTGCCACAGGACTCTTTGTCGCTTTTTACTGTAGAAAGTGAATCAAAACAGCAATCAAAGAGCTGAAGGAAGAATAGTGTTTCACTGACATCTATGACCAGTACCTTCAACTAGGAAAAATATGAAGATTTTCTTTAAAACTGGGCATACTTTTCTGTTACTTTAAATTTCAGGATTTTGTTGTATGTATTCAGGTTGGTAACTAAGTGCCCGGACAAGGGGAAGTGGGTGTGGTCACCGAATCGCTGAGCCCCAGCTGCTGAAAAGGCTCCTTGCAGCTGTTGGTAGTTGACATAAATTAAAACCACCACTGAAATTCTGACTTTCAGCTGTGCCAAGGTCTAACTAGCTATACTTGAAGATCTGTCCCTTTAACTGTATGCAGAACTCCATAGATTCGAAGGCCAGAAAGGACCATTGTGATCATTTAATCTGACATCCTATATATCACAGGCCATAGACTTTCCCCAAAATAATTCCTTTTGAGCTAGAGCATATTTTTAGGGGGAAAAATTCTAGTCTAGATTCAATTTCCCTGCACGGTAGGTTCCTTTATATGCTGACTATGGCAGCTTCTCTCTTAATTCAGGGTTCCTTTTTAGCTAAAAACAAAATGATGGCGTAGGGCTTCCTGCAGAATTTTAAGAATGCAGCAGGTAGTGCAAAGCTGCTTTAGACTGACTTAGAAATACAAATTGTTTGCAGTGTTGTTGTAGCCATGTTGGTCCAGGATATTAGAGAGACAAGGTGGGTAAGGTAATATCTTTCATTGGACCAACGTCTGTTGATGAAAGAGAAAAGCTTTTGAGCTTACTCAGAGCTCTTCTTTAAGCCTGAAGTTTGAAAGCTTGTCTCTTTTACCAACGGGAATTGGTCCAATAAAAGATATTACCTCACCCACCTTGTCTCTTTAGAAATACAGACACATTTTCTCATTCCATTTGGTTTCTTAAATGGAATGCATATCTTTCACTTAGATATTTTTTCTGGTACATATTGCCTTTTAGGTGCCCTTTTTAAGCCCTTATATTTCATTTTAACCATTTCCTGTGAAAAACCTTTAAGCACTCACTGAAAATATTACTCTTTCGAATTTTCTCCTCTTTCTTTTTCAGCCGCCTTCTTTCTGAAGTTTCAAGTTCTTCACATATATTGAGGCAGATTGTGGTTTTGTGGGGCCCCCTCCCCACCTTCTGCCTGCAGTCCCCCACCAGGGAGCATGGTTGGGATGTGGGGGCTTCCCCCACACCCTGGCAGAAGCACTGGGCGGGCTGTGTGGAGCAAGAATCTGCGCCTCCACCCCACTGTCTGGCAGGAGTAATGGGTGGGTGGATCAGGTCAGGGCGCAGGGTTTCCATTTTTCCAGGGTCCCCCAATTGGCCAGGGCCCCGAGCATGGGCCATGTTGACCCAGTGGCTAATCTGGCACTACATAGATTATTTTCCTTTTTGCATAGAACTGGAATCCTTCTACGTTACTATAAGTAGTCACAGAACAGCCAACCCAAGAGTCCAAAAATAGTGAGTCAGGATCCCAAAATCATTAAATAGCCTTAAAAGTCATGAGATTTTTTTTAAAAAATCACAATTGTTGTGTCTTTTTATTTACCTTCTGGTGTTTGAGCCTTTACCGAGGGCTAGAAACTAATATTTTTTTTAAAAAAAAAAGAAGAAGAAGAAAAACGAGATTCTCTTATTTGGCTCCAGGCAATAATTGGGACACCAAATATCTAGGGCCTGCTCCAGGCCCCAGCATGCCAAGCGCGTGCTTGGGGCGGCATGCTGCAGGGGGCGCTCTGCCGGTTGCCGGGAGGGCAGCAGGCGGCTCTGGTAGACCTCCCGCAGGCGTCCCTGTGGAGGGGCTGATCCCGCGGCTTCGGTGGAGCACGTGCAGGCACGCCTGGGGGAGGTCCACCGGAGCTGAGGGACCGGCGAGCTGCAGAGCGCCCCCCACGGCATGCCGCCGTGCTTGGGGCAGCGAAATGGCCAGAGCTGGCCCTGCAAATCTCTCCTGACTCAGGATAAAATCAGGAGAGTTTGGAGCACTCTGGTCATTCAACCATTTCTACGTTTTACTTTTTTAACCAACAGATCCTGAGCTTTTTGTTTTACAATCCCATCCTCACCTTCAGAATTCATACTGTGTTTTCCAAACACAAAGAGCAGACATATGCATTTGGGTTGAATCCATTTTATTTTAGATTAAGGAAAAAACAACAAAACAAGACAAATCAAATATGTGTGTGTTTCTCCTCTGCAACAGGGTGCAGAAGTTCTGAGAACACAATGGTTCTTGTCTCATCTCTGCAGTCAAGCAGAGCTCTGAAATACTTAAAGGTGCAGAACACGGAAAACAAAGTCATAACAGTAACCAAGCTGAATATGTTGGACCTACTATGATCTTAGGTATATTTTATCCTATTCTGGTTTGCTATTCCATTCAGAGCCTTAAAGTACTTTATCAGAGGGGCAGTTGTGTTTGGGCTTGGCTACACTCGAAACTTCAAAAAGCTGCCGCGTGAGCACAGCCACGGCAGCACTTTGAAGTGTGAGGGTATGGTTACACTTGCAGCTGAACAGCGCTGGGAGTTACAGCTGTCTTCGTACAGCTGTGTAGGGAAAATGCTGCAGTGTGGCAGCTACCAGCACTGCAGTGTGGCCACATTTGCAGCATTTGCAGCACTGTTGGGAGTGGTGCATTATGGGCAGCTATCCCACAGAGCACCTCATCCCATTTTGGCGCCGTGGGTTGTGGGAAGGGGATGGAAGGGTGTAGGTCATTCTGCTTCCTGTCCCAATACCCCATGATGCATCGCTTCACATCCCAGCTGTCACTGTTTTTCCATCCATGTTTGGTGCCATTGTGACTCTCCCAATGGTTTCTGTGCAGCGCGATTTCTGTGGGAAATGGAGCCCGAGCTGCTGAGGACTTTGCTGATGAGTGTCGCCAGCACATCACGTTTGGCAGCTGAGCTATTCCTGCAGCTCCAAAGTGACAGTGAGGAGTCAGACGATGATATCGAGTCGTCTGATGCGTATGACACTAAATTGCTTGTGGCATTAACGGAAATGCTCAGCACTGTGGAACGCCACTTTTGGGCTCGGGAAACAAGCACTGAGTGGTGGGATCACATCGTTTTGGAAGTCTGGAATGACAAGCAGTGTCTGCAGAACTTTTGGATGAGAAAATCCACTTTCATGGGACTGTGTGCTGAGCTCGTCC
>NC_133771.1:26918886-27056975 GCF_003597395.2 Chelonoidis abingdonii | reverse complement strand
TGGCAGCTTCCTGACCCGGGGGACGCCCCGGGCTGCCGGGCTGCTGCAGCTGCACGCTGACCCCGGGGGCGCCCTAAGCTGCCAGGCTGCCGGCAGCTCAGACTACGCAGCGGCTGCTGCAACCATTTAAAAATTTTTGGGGGGGCACTGCTTTTTGGCGTCCCCAAATCTTGGCGCCCTAGGCAACTGTCTAGTTCGCCTAAATGGTTGCACTGGCCCTGGGGATATGGACACATAGGAACCGAAAATTAGATATGAAGAATCTAGTTTAAGAGTTGCATTAGTGAATTATTAAAAGAATGGAAGTAATAAACATGTGAATCAAGGAGCTGGGTTTGAAAACGTTCCATAATAATGTGCTGTTCTCCTCAAGAGATACTGATTGGCTGATTGAGTTACTTTAGTAGCATAAGTTTCTGATGATCCCAAATAAAAAAGGATAGAGATCCACAGCACAGGTTATGGGAAAAGTTACATGTTGAGCTGTCATACAAGTGTTTCTTTATGCAAGTGTGTGACTTTGATTTATCTCCTGTAGAGTTTCTTTCTTTCTGGATCACTTTTGTGCCTTTTCTAGTCAGTGACCCTTGATACAATTATGAGGCACTTGAAAGGCTAGAGAATGAATTATAATCATAGCATAGATATGATTCTGATCTATAGCCTACAGTGCATTTCCTTAGGCTTCCATTCTTGGACCGCAGGCAGAAATTGTTTCACTTTCTTTACACTATACTTAGGACACTAACATTATTTATTGAGGAAAACTGTTTTGAACATACATTGCCATCATGACTGTCCGCATAACTTCATTGTTTTGCACCAGCCTTATAAAGATTGCCGTTTTAACTTTAATTATATTATTGTATATGCAATATAAATATATTATTACACTGAGGTACAAAAGAGAAGGCTTCAGAGAGAGAGAGAGAGAGAAAATAACTACATTTGTATAAATATCTATTTGTAAAGCACATTATTTTCAATGAAGCATAACTTTCTTGAGTTATATAGTTATTACAAGAAAATGTACTATAATATCCTTTGATTAAGTCTGCTGCCCAATGTTTTGCTTTGGGACAGCAGAAGATGCCAGTGTTTTAAGTATGATGAATTCCTGGCATTTCCAAACACAGGAAAAAGCTAAATAGAAGGTTAGGTGAGACCAGAGGCCTTTAGCTGGCTTCATAACAACCAATACCATAATTAGTCAATCAAAAACAATCATGCTGAAAATAAGCCATGCATGTATCCTCTCATCAAACATAAGGGATCTGACATAGTATACATTTTTGCCAATTGTTGCTAAACTCTTATGTGAGTCCATATTATGTCCGCATAAAAAGCAAAAGTATTCATCACGAGTAATGTTATGACAATGAATATTGTTAAGTGGATGTGAAGGCTTTTTTTCCTTCTATAATCAAAAAGGTTCAGCTTACATATCCTGGAACACAATGTGAATTATTTCCAGCACTAGAAAAGGACTCTGTGTGTGTGTGTGTGTGTGTGTGTGTGTGTGTGTGAGAGAGAGAGAGAGAGAGAGAGAGAGAGAGAGAGAGAGAGAGAGAAAGTACCCTGTAGGGCTGCATACAACTGAAAGGGAATAGCCAAAAAACATTCAGATATGCTTTAGTGCAGCGGTTCTCAAACTATGGGTTGGGCCTCCCAAGGGAGGTGCAGGAATGTGTCAAGGGAGATGCAGGCTGTGTGCTTTTTTTTTTTTTTTTTAGAGAGCTCTCACTGTCAGCCCCGGGGTGACTGGGGTTCATGTATAAGGGCCATGCACACTTGGGAGGCAGGGACAAAAGGGAAGCCAGAGCTCCACCACTAGGGCTCCTTCCTTCCCACCCCATCCTTCACCTGAAGGCAGTGGGGTGTCAGTCAGCCCTGGAGTGTTAGTAGCAGTGCAGAAGTACGGGTGGCAATGGGGTGCTAAGTCTGCTGTGAAAATTGATAATGACAAATATCACTTTTCATATTGCCACCCTTACGTCTGTGCTGCTGCTGGCACGGCACTGGCTTCAGAGCTGGGTGCCCAGCCAGCAGCCCCTGCTCTCTGCTCTGCCTTCAGTATATATGTGTGTGTATGTGTGTGTGTGTGTGTAAATGACTACAGACATAAAGAAGGAGACCCGATCAAATACATTTGAGAACCACTGCATGACAGGAATTATTTTGGGGAAGTTCTATGTCCTTTGTTATACAGAAGATCAGACACAATGCTCAAAATTGTCCCTTCTGGCCTTGGAATCTATAAATCTATCTATACAATCAGAGACCAGGAATGTCATTCTGTGTGTCACTCTGTGTGTCACTCTGAAGCCTAAATGGCTACTGAATCAGTGTGAAGCCATGGAAGTGGCTACAGTCATGATCCAAGAGTACCTGTTGTTCAGAATATCACCATTTTGAATCATCACTGGGTTTTGCTGTCTCTTACTGCCCAGCTTTTAAGTTCTTCACCATTTTAATGTTACAAATTACACCCATGTGTACAGTAAGGCATGTATCTATGCCATGCCACGAGTCCTAGGCAATCATGATACCAGAAGTAACTCAACCAATAACTACCCTTTCTCCACAGCTAATTTGCAGGCAACAATTTTATTGGCTGAATGAGGAAGACTGTGCAGATACTGGACTAATTGGCCCAACTGCCAAAGCCATGCACCAAATTGCCACCCACACAAATCAACACAACCCACGTGAAACACAACGAGCACACACAATAACCCCAAACACATATAGCCACTCACTGCAGCACACAACCCTAATTCTCCACCTGCAGAAATCCAGTGAACAACCCACAAAGCTTCATCAAGGCTCCCCTCTTATGGGAGATGGTCAGAAGGGTGGCTGTGCAGAAGTGCGGTTCCTTTTCAAAGCTTTTGGGATCTGTATCAATTTCTCAAAGTCAGTTTCTTTCTGTTGTCCTGGATCCACTCTCTGTTCCATGATAGATTTTGTGTGCACATGGGGCAGGATAGTGGGATTGGAGATAGGGTAACAAACTGTGACCCAAAGACCTCTTGATGCCAACTGGCAGAGGGCACGGGGTACTTAGAGATACAGAAATCCCCTGGTTTCACCAAATGGGGTCTTGTAAGAACTCTCATGAACTTCTGTATCACACTGGTTACCACAATCATTGTAAGATGTATGTACCAAAAAGATATGAAGAATCATGTAAGTATACTAAAAATTATGTTCTCTAGGTCTGTGAGCTAGGCAGGTCAGCAACAGGTGATCCACATACTCCTGTCAGGCAGCGGGAGAAGAGGCACTTATGTTACTCTGGCTGGTCATGTGCCAACTGA
The DNA here is from genome assembly GCF_003597395.2 of Chelonoidis abingdonii. Classification (NCBI taxonomy): domain Eukaryota; kingdom Metazoa; phylum Chordata; order Testudines; family Testudinidae; genus Chelonoidis; species Chelonoidis abingdonii. The sequence continues at coordinate 27,053,655 of NC_133771.1, read as the reverse complement.
GTATTGTGTGGTTCACAATAGATGCCCATTTATAATTGAAGCAAAATGGTGAGAGATGCAGGGGAAAAACAAGAACAAAAACAGCAAGGGTTATCCTGCTTAGGAGTAAGACAGTGAACTTTTGAAACTTAATCTGGAGTGCAGATGAGCCCCCAGTTATTTCTTTAGGTTTAGTCTATAAGGACAAGCCAGAAGAGAAGAGATCTCAGCCAAACTGATTGAAAACACTGAGAAAACGACTTGGGGTAAGCTATCTTGTAAGAGACAGGGAAATGCCCTGTGAGTTAAGTTTGGGGTCTAGAAAGCACGTTATAATTTGGTTTTATATGTAACCATTTGTTTAAATATTCTCACTCTCTGTCACTGGAATCTCTGTTCTTTGATAATAAACTCATTTTTGTTTTCATTATATATATCTATCTAAGTGCTGGTGTGGTGATTCTGAGTTCAATATAATAAGCTGGGATGTACTACTCCTTTGGGAGTAGAGGATCTGTGAGTGTTCAATGGAATATGTGCTGGTCACTGCAGAGGGTTGTTTGGAGGACTTGGTGGTTGATGTGCAGCTATTGCTACTGGTACAGAGAGACTGAGGCCCGTGGAGACCTGGAAAGTAGTGGTTGTGTTGTGTTGTCTGACACTGAGGGAGTCAGGGATCTGATCCACACCAAGCACACACATGGGCAGGTGGCAGTGAGATGCCTCACAACACTGAGCCCACCCGGGAAATATCACACAAACTCTGATCTCCTAACCAAACTATGAGCAGGAAGCTCTGCAAGTCGAAATCTGACTCTTTTGAGGCTGGTCCATCACTAATTGGAAAATAAAGCTGTGCTCATGAAGCTGAGCTCAGTTTCTCCAAGTTCCACCTTTGAAGTTAGGTTAAAATCCTGGTTAAAAGAAAACTAATAAAACCAGGGGAAGCTAAGATCTGAGTCATAATTTTTATGACAAATTGTTACCAGAAAAGAAGTGGGTGGCTGTGTGCTACATAATGACTTCCCTGAGCTTTCAAACGAGCATTGGACTAATCTAAGACAATTCAGATTGTCTTCTGAATATAGGCTAAGATTTTATTCTTGGCTACTTCTGTGCAACACCAGATGAGGTTGCACTGCTGTAACCGAGAGCAGAATTTGCCCCATTGTGCATGTCTAAATTATTATTATTGTTTTATTATGGAAAAAATATACAAACCAAACCACAAACCAACATGTCAGAAGCCTGGAGAAGAATAAAGCCTTCCGATCCAACAGCGTTTTGAGTTAGCCTGGCTCAATCCCAGTGGTTCCTGTCATACAGTAATGCCAAATGACGTTATCATAAATAATTTAGAAAAATAAAAAGACAGGAAACAGCTCAGTAACCCCTTTTCCAGTCTGAGCTGTGGATGGTTAAAGAGTTCACAGTGAAATGTCTCTACTCCAGCAGAAGCAGATTCTTGTGGTTTGGCACACATTCAGCTGAGTTTACAATGTGTCAGAATGTTGAACTGTGTGAGAAAAGAGCAATGGGTGATTCAATATGATCTTTTGGCATTTTATTCTGGGGGTTTTGCTGCATATGCATGTGTGCACAGGCTGGAGGAGGCGGAAGAGATGCAGATTGTATACAATATGGGAGCTATTGTATTTAATAGAAGGCACACAGTATTTCAGAATCTTCCTGCGTAGCACTGAAAGCCTGATTTTTGTGTCCTCTGATGGGCAGAGGGTGTCATAACTGTCACTGTCTCATTCTCCTACAGAGGCACGGGATGACATCATTCAGATATGTTTTTTCTTATTGGATGGGCTTTCAGAAGCGTAATCTGCTGCCAGCCAATAACTGTGAATTCTCTGAGTGACATTAGTCCCATCAGACTAGACAAAGTCGAAGGCAGTAGCAAGTAGTCTGTATTGATGAATTCTCTTTAACAAGCAAATGAATATGTGTGTCTTCATTAGCTAGCTGGAATGGCAGATGCTGTCTGATAGTTGCATAGCCTCTGTGTGCATTAGTAATATGAGTGAAATTCAAGGACAGGGAAATAGAAGGTATAGAATCTATGTAATTGTTCTTCTAAAAAAATCTCAAGTACACCCGGGGTTTGCAAACTCTTCAATTAAATGGATTACATTTTAATAGAGAGGTTGTCTTGTACATTGTGTTGAGGACCTTCCTTCCTGCAAAACATCTATGTTGCAAAATTATCAGTTTCTTACACTGAACTGTACCAATAAGAAAATATTAAAGTGCTTTAACTTTAATTAGCAGGGATTCTGCTTTTTCATGATAAAAAAAACAATGTTCTCTAATAAAGAAACATGAAAATCAGAATTCTCCATGATTAAAATGAAATGCTGAACTTTAGTTTCCCTAATCACGGTACACACAAGTATCAGTTGAACACAATGTTTTATAGATATACAGTAGAACTCCTTTATCCGAGCCTCCATTATCTATCTCTTCGTATTAACCGAAACACCAGCCGCCCAGAGCTTACAGCTTGAGCCCCACCCCAATCTTAAAATAAGGGATAGAAAGCTCGTTGTCAATTCTCTTGATTATCTGAATTTTTGATTATCTAGTCTGGCCTCAGTCCCAATTAAATTGGCTAGATTGGGGTCCCATTGTAAATTTAAAGCACATTTAAAAATCAACCACAAGATGGGGAGGTTGTGCTCATTGAATAAGTGACATTTGTACTTTCAGCAATATTTAGTTAATATATGTTTTTTATTTTTTTACAAAATGTAAAAACTAAAGATTCTCTGTAAAAATGCAAATTCCACATTTTTCTGCATTTTTCCATGGCTAACAGATTTCTAGGATCCCTGTTAATTAGATCTTAGAAAGACAAGGTGGGTGAGTTAATATCTTTTATTGGACTAACTTCTGTTGGTGAGAGAGACAAGCCTTTGAGCTACAGAGTACTTTTCTTCAAGTCTGGGAAAGTCACTAAATACAAGATTGAATAATGTGTGATGCTCTAAGTACCTTTCCCAGAACCTAAGGAAGAGCTCTGGGTAGCTCGAAAGCTTGTCTCTCTCACTAACAGAAGTTGGTCCAATAAAATATATTATCACACCCACCTTTTCTTGCTAATATCCCGGAAGTGACACTTTAACTAGATAAATATTTTGACCTTTTTAAAAGGTTTAATCATGTTGTATCCTCATTTCATTTCCCCTTCCCATATGCTCTATTCCCATCATCCCACTACTCTCCACATGGTTCTCTGCCACTATATTTCCTTCTCCTCTTCTTACCCTCAATACTCTGTTTCCTCCTTCTTTTCTCCATTCACTCATGCTTTGTTGCTGCATGGTGCCTTTCCTCACTGCTTCCATGAACATACTTTCCAGACCCCTAGGCTTCTTCTCTTCCTGCTCTTCTGCACGTATTGCTTCTCTGCTTCCTTCCCTTCCCTTCTCCCTTGCTATTTTGGACATTTCTTTCCCACTGGTGCCTGGAAGCTCCAGTCCAAGTGGTAGCTCCAGTCCCTAAGGAAGACTCCAGTTTCTCTTCTTCTCCTTCTCCTCCCCCTCCTCCTGCTTCTGGAGCAGTGACTCACTATAGAGGCAGCTAGCTTGGCTCTTCGTTCATTTCAGACTCCATAGCAAACTTTTGTTAGTATGCTTCTCCAGAAGTTAAAAGTATTGCACCATCCTCAATTTACATCCTCATCCACATTATATATATTTATATTAACCCTGTGTGGAGCATTATGGTCCTGGTTATCTCCTACAAACAGGTCTGAGAAGAGGTATCAGCCACAAACCATTTTGTTATTGAGAAGCACAGGTCTGAGCAACAGGCTCCTTCATAGTCACATGACTGGTGCCTGTGTGATAGTGACTGCCTTTCATTTAATTTGCTTCTTCATTATGGTACACCATAGACAAGAGCTGCAAGCTTTCTTTTACCACAATTCCTGTACTTCAACTTATTAAAAAAGCTTTGCTTGTGTTAGTATGATATTCCCATGCACTGGAAACCTGGATCTCTCCAGCTTGCTGATGTCCCCATGAATGTAGTGGCTTCTTATATCTTCCTGTCTTGTGGATTCGACCTTCATTCCTTCACATAATGCGTTGATAGAGTTTGTCTCAGACAATTCTGTTGGTGGACTCAAACACTAATCTGCATGAATCAGTCCTTCCAGGTTTAGTTCCTTTATGTGAACAATTCTCAGCAGTCTCTTAATTCTCAAATAATTCCTGAAGACTTCTTACACATCATTACCAAAAAGAAAAGACGTGAACATCTTTTAAGACTAGCCTGAATGTCAGATGTACTCTCTCCTTCCCTGTGCTGTCTTAAGTGAAATATATATCTCAGGTAAGAGGTTTGTTAGTGCAGATTGTGCTTTTTAGACATTTCAGTCAAGTTATTGTAGTTCATATGGCGTGGATCTTGAGGCAAACACACAATTTTTCAGGACAGCAAATGTATCTCTTCCAACTAAAGTTAGAAAAACTGATCTTTTCCTTATGACCTTCTTCAATACCATGGGCATAAAAACAGTATATCAGCCTTTGCACACCAACTTCAAAATCCTGGCCTCTTTCATCAAAAAAGAATGTATCTATTTTTCAATTTTTAGTTATTTTTTACCTTCCTTTTTCTTAATTTTAACCAGTGATCTCTCCTAGCTTCTGTTTCACTGGTCACTTTGCTCTGTTAAAGGACCCCATCAGTGCAATGCTAACAAAGGTACCCTGCCCTAGTTAATTCTCTCTTTATGTCTTCCAAATTCCAGTCAGTCAATCATGTCTTTTAGCTACAAACAATGAATACTGGATTGAAATAATAAGAACATTAAATAACAGGAAAGTAACCAAGTTAGCACAATGAGTGGGTCCTTGTTTACGAGATAGATCCTGCCTTGCTTCATTCTTATGTCCAGCCTCCAAAAAACTGTTGGAACTGTTTCCAACTGTTCAAGCGTCCTTGAACTTTTCATGCAGAATGTTCCAGGTTTTAAAGTTTCAATGACCACATCCAGTCACCACAGTTCTGAAAGTGCCATGGATCAATTTCCAGTCATTCTTTACAAGCCTCCAAACTCTTCTTTGCAGTTAAGAGCCTGGACAATTGTAGGTGTAACTGGACAGCCAACATCACGTGACCAGTTAGCTGTCTTTCAGACCACCAGTAAGCTACCATATATCAGACACTCAAACCTACTTTGGGGATCTATGATGGGATCCACTCCCACCTTTTGCATTTTTCCTTATATTTCCATTCTTAAAGTCTTATGTCACATTGGCCCTTTTTCTGGAGAGGACACCTGTATGTCAGTCATATCATCAGTGCGCCTTTGGTCAGTCAGAAATGCCCCTGTGATCAGCACTGGATGCTCCTTCCTTCCCATAGTGGCTGATTGAGCAATTTGAAAATGTTCCAAGTTTCAGCCTCTGACTGAATATATAACTTGAATTAGGATCCACTAGGTTGGCAGGCCAGCTGCATTCCTCACTATAAATGTCATCCTACTATTTGCTTAGAATTTCCCCATATAACTTGGCTTGCCCAGAAACAAGAGGTGATGTTAGCAACACCCCAGGGCTGGCACTGCAGAAGTAGAATGTTACATTGTCCTATAAAAGACACAGTTCAGCATATTGGGTTTTTTTCATTTTTTTTTACATAATTCTATTAAGTAATAATTTTGAGCCTAATTTACACCAGTTTCACACTGGTTTAACTCCATTGGCTTCAGTAGAGTAAGTCCTCCCTCACTCTAGTGCAAGAGCAGTATCAGACCCTGTGTGAGCCCAATCTATCACTGCCAATCCCAAACATTCAAAAATCATGAATCAAGGCCCAGAAAATCATCACACTGGTTTTAAACTCATGAGATTTTAAAAATAATTACCTTCGGTCCTTTTATTTCCCTTTGTGAACCTTTAGGGTTCATGTTTTCCAGCTTCCTTGTGCAACCACAAGGGCTAGAAACTTCCTTTTTTTAAAAAAAAAATTCTCACTTGTTCACAGGACCCCAGGAGCTGGAGCTACCTGAAAAAACAGATTATACATTCATAGATTTTCAGGCCAGAAGGGGCTATTATGATAATTTAATCTGATCTTTTGTATAGCACAGGCCAGAGAACCTCACCCAATAATTTCTACATTGAACCAACGACTTTTGTTAGAGCTAGAGCATATGTTTTGGACAGAAATTAAAATATTTTTCAAATATTGTGAGAGACAATAAAATTGCCAGCGTTAGTATTGCACCAGCGTATCTCCATTGAGTTCACTGGAGTAACGCAGTGGAGAATCAGGCCCGATATCTATGATACCCCAGAATCTTAACTTTGTGTAATAGACCATCTGCTCTCAGTATGAGAAACTGCTATCCAGCAGGTTGTCAGAATTTACAAATGATAAATAATAATAATAGCTCTGCTTCGACAGTACTTCCAATGGATAACAACTGATTTTGCTTACAGCCTCCAGGAAGGAACAGTCAAGGGGAAAACAAAATGAATCCAAACAGCTGGGGAGGTATTTTTGAAAAGATGGTGCATTCAGATAGATGCCTCTTGTTGCCTTCAAAGGTGCTATTGTCACTCCTCAGAGTTCGCCATGTGTCCTTTAAGTGAACATGCATATGTACCTTTTAAATGAGATGTGAACTAATTGGCTTTTAAAATAATGTATAGAAACTGTAAGGGATCCAAGCAATTGACACAATACATGTAACTATAAACAATGCATAGGAACTGAATAAATGTCTTTATTGATATACTGGTGTACATTTACCATCTGAAGTTCAAGGCCCTAAGCACCTCAGCTCTTACACTGAAGGAAGTACAGCATCAAAACTCCATGCCTCCAAAGCCTTGTCCCTCAGCACTTACTCTAGGGCATATGCATCATCATAACTCCAAGGCCTCTTTGTGCCTCAGCTCTGACACTGGTGCAAATATGACACTGTAGTTCCAAGGTCCTTGCTGTTGCCAGGACAATTTAAATGAAGATGATTTAAAGATAGGGTGGTTGAGATTTTAAATGTCGCATCAAAACACACTGCAAACCATTTCTCATAAGACAGGGAAATACTGAAAAAACTGCCTTGCTCTTTATTCTGAATGACAGAGTCCTCCTTTTTATAAAGCCAAACTTGGCAGTTCTTCCTCACTGTGGACTTCTTTATTGTTTGACATTGAGCCTTAAAGAGACCTCAGAGCAGTTTATATGCTGACTAAGAAACACTTTCTATAAACAGGCAAAGAAGGGTTTATGTTAAATGTATGTTGTTTATCATTGCCATCGTTGCAGTATATTAAGATAACAGATGAGACAGAACTCTGACAGCTCCTAAAGCCACTGAATAAACCTAAGAATGCACGTAGCCCTGGGGCTGCCTGGGGCTGCCTAAAACTACTGCCTTGGTTTTCCTCCTGCTTCTGCTTGTTGATTTCCTTCAAAATCAGTTAGAAAGGAACTCATCAGGTCTACATAATTCCATGCACACTTCCTCTCACCTCCAAACAGAAAGGTCAGCTCCTGGACAAACTTTGATTCCACTCCTTTGAAAGAGTCTGTTGTGCTTCATTTTGTTTTGAGTGGAGCAATTATCACTAATTATTGGGAAATGAGCAGGAGTCAGAGGCAATTCAAAGCCACCCAGAATAAACTGTGCATTGTTGGAGGGTCGTAGCAGAGCTCATGGAAAACCCATGTTTCAGGGAACTAACATTCTGCAATAGTTAGAAGTGACAGTTTCCTTTTTAGGACTATAAGGAGAACAAGCCTCTATATTACTGCTTTAAAGTAAATCTTGATATTAGGAGAAGGAGTTCTGTAGGGAGAACTTCAAGAAATGGCATAGATTCTTTTGTTGTCCATTTTTATTTTTAAGAGACCTCAGCTGTATTGCACGTAGTTTATGGGAGTGCTGAAAGAATCATTAAATGCCAGAAAAAATGTATCTATCAAAGTTAGAGCTGGTGAAAAAATTTCTTTTTAAACTTTTCTTTCCCATGACAAAATGGCCTTTAATTGAAAATGAACATTTTCAGAATTTTTCAATTTCTTTGATGTGGAAACTAGTGAGATTCCCATTGCAAGATAATACATGAGAAGGAAAATATGAAAGTTGTGATAATCACAGGCTTTAAAGTAGAACAAGATGAGCATTGAAAATTGAATTATTAAAATATTTGACATTAGAGTCTTCTCTTTATGGGACTGTTTCTCCTTTCACTTGCGCTGGCGGAAATCACTGAACTCAGCAAAATTACAGTAGTGCAAAGCTAACATGAGAAAATAATGAAGCTCTACAGATATGCAGGGGAAACTGTCAGTTTGTCTGTGAATCAAATTTAATTCATGCCAAAATATCTGCTGTAATAATTATGTAGGTCTTATTTTGAAAGAGCCACACACACTTTTACCACTACATAAATATCTTAAATAACAATAATAACAATATGAGACAGTTAACTCATCCCCACTTTTTGTGCCTACAATTTCACTGGAACAGCTATTTAACTGGTGCACACAGTCAGATAATGGGACATCCACATGCCCACATCTGTGCCCATAAATAAATTCACCTGCAAAAGTACATGCAGAATCATTTGCAGAAAAGGGCTTAAAATCATCCCATAAAAGCAGCAGAGAATCCTGTGGCACCTTATAGACTAACAGACGTTTTAGAGCATGAGCTTTCGTGGGTAAATCCCCATTTTGTCAGATGCATGTAGTGGAAATTTCCAGGGGCAGGTATATATATGCTAGCAAGCAAGCTAGAGATAACGAGGTTAGTTCAATCAGGGAGAATGAGGCCCTGTTCTAGCAGCTGAGGTGTGAAAACCGAGAGAGGAGAAACTGGTTCTTTGTATTGGCAAGCATCACAGTCTTTGTTCCAATTCTGACTGATGGTGTCAAATTGCAGATGAACTGAGCTCAGCAGTTTCTCTTTGAATCATCTCTAAGGTTTTTAGTATTGCTTCACTGATATTATCATGGCAGCTAATTGTCACACTGTAGATATCTTACAACCCCTAAAATATTATAATTCCTAGTTCTCCTCAGGTAAATTAAATAATAACTTCAGGTTGCCCAATTCAATGAACTCAGGCAAAAAAGGTTGCACACAAGGGAGCTTGATAGCTGCAAGGGATTGATAGTAGGATCTAATCTTCATTAGGTATACTGGTTCACGCTTAGATCATAGATATCAGGCTTGGAAGCCGACTTCAGAAGTCGATCTAGTCCAACCCCGCCTCAAAGCAGGACTGATCCCAACTAAATCATTCCCACAGAGCTGTTGTCAGAGCCCTGACCTTACAAAACCGTTAAGAATGAGAAATTCCACAACCTCCCTAGGTAACGCCCATCTCCAGGCTTTCAACGCAACCCTCCCAGTGAAAAATCAATTTCCCTAATATCCACCTCCCCACTGCACGACGCACTTGAGACCATAATTACTCTGTACTCTGTCTTCTGCGGTACCCGCTGAGAACTGTCTAGATCTATCTTTTTGGACCCCCTTTCAGTTAAGTGAAAGCAGCTGATCCAAATCCCCTCTCATTCTTATCTTTCCAGATTAAAGAATCCTAAGTTCCAGGCAGCCTGCTTAACGCTGGTTTGCACAGCTCTAAATGCTCGCGCCAGCGCTCCCCTAATCCATTCTCTCCGCTGGAACTCTTCCAATTTTTAACCTCCTCTCCTTGTAGTGTGTCGGGCCAAAACTGGACACAGCTCGATGTCCGACAAGGTTCACCCATCCAATTGGACGTGGGATATGATTTTATTGTCCCCTCGATCTGCTGGCAATGCTCCATACTTATACAGCCCAATGCTGTTAGCCCTTCTTAGGGCATCATTCAAGAGGCCACTGTTGACTGCATATCCAGCTTTTGTCCACTGAAACCCCTAGGTCCTTTTCTGCAGAACTGCTGCCTAGCCATTTGGTCCCTAGTCTGTAGCAGTGCATGGGATTCTTGCTTCCTAAGTGCAGGACTCTGCACTTGTCCTGGTTGAACCTCATCAGATTTCTTTTGGCCCAATCCTCTAATTTGTCTAGATCCCTCTGTATCCTATCCCTACCCTCCAGTGTATCTACCACTCCTCCCAGTTTAATGTCATCTGTAAACTTGCCAAGAGTGCAGTCCACGCCATCCTCCAGTTCATTAATGAAGATACTGAACAAAAATGGCCCCAGGACTGACCCTTGGGGCACTCCACTTGAGACTGGCTGCCAGCTAGACATGGAGCTATTGATCACTACCCACTGAGCCCGACGATCTAGCCAGCTTTCTGACTATCTTATAGTCCACTCATCCAGCCCATACTTCTTTAACTTGTCTGCAAGAATACTGTGGGAGACCATATCAAAAGCTTTGCTAAAGTCAAGGAATAGCACATCTACTGCTTTCCTCTCATCCACAGAGCCAGACATCTCATCATAGAAGGCAATTAGGTTAGTCAGACATGACTTGCCCTTGGTGAATCTATGCTGACTGTTCCTGATCATTTTCCTCTCCTCTAAGTGGTTCAGAATTGATTCCTTGAGGACCTGCTCCATGATTTTTCCAGGGATTGAGGTGAAGCTGACTGGCCTGTAGTTTCCTGGATTCTCCGTCTTCCCTTTTTTAAAGCTGGGTACTACATTAGCCTTTTTCCAGTCTTCTGGACCTCTGTCACTAGGTTGCTTCACCCATTCAGTAAGAGGCCCACACTTTCCATGACCTACCACTCTAGGCCATGTTTAATGTTATTTAGGCTGTTTAATGTCTTGGTGGTCTGAGCCCAGATCCTAGAGGAAAGAGGTCCACATCACAAATGGCACTAACTGGGTGAGATTGAAGCAAGTTTGTCAGGGTAATGTAGAGAAGCTCACACTAAGCCTGGTCCAATGCCTGTTGAAGCCAATGGGGATATTCCCAAGAGAAGTGTTGTGATAATTGAGCCTAGAAATTTCCCCTAATTGTGAGCTCAGTTGTGAGAAATGTCAGTTCACAAAAGTCACTGTAACCTAATACAGTAAATGTTGATGGGACAAGGTGCACAAGCAAGGCAGAAAGTCTGAATTAGTCTAAACAAAAAGGCCTACTAATATAACTTAAGGACTGTATTAAGATCATACTTGGTAAACAAGAAAAGAATGAAATCAAAAATCAATTAACCAAAATTGGTGTGTTGGAAATTAGGTCTAACTGATGGACACAAATAATGAGGGGATGAGCTATACCACTTATCACTTCCTTTTGGGGATTCTCAAAAGGAGACTTTTTTGGAGGGGGGGGAAGGGGGAAGGTGGCTACTGCAACGGTGGCTGACTGAAAGACAAGAGAAGGGGAAGCAGCAAGCTTCACCATCATGGTTTCCACCCCCACTGTCTTCTGGGACCCCAGACCTTCTTCATCCTAATCCTGAGAGACATCCTGATCAGACTGGGCCAGAGAGAGATGGATGCAGATGACACTGACCACTCCACTGGCTCTGGCTGAATCACAAACCCTATCTGGGATGTGAGACTTTATCTTTCCTCCACCTCCACAAAAAAGTATTCTTTTCCTTCCCCATCTCATTTCTTCTCTCTCTCTCTCTCTCCTTTATACTTCTGTCTGATGAGAGTCTGCCTTACCCAGCCAGGACTGTATATTTTGCAAGACTGCTGTAAGCCTGTGACCAGAAAGAGGCAATTAAGAGTATTTTCCTAAACAGCCTAATGTTGGTAAAAGTTTGCCCTAGTGTTGCCAACCCTCCAGGATTGTTCTGGAACCTCCAGGAATTAAAAATTAATCTTTAATTAAAGATTATGTCATATGATGAAACCTTCACCAATACGTCCAACCAAAATTGGCAACCCTAGAACTTTGCCAGTGTCAGAGAGGCTGATAGGCCCATGTGCTGTGCCTGTTTCTCCAGCAGTGAGGTTGCAAGTGAAAGTCAACACCAGAGACAGAAGCTGCATTTTCTATCTTTGCTATTCTTTTCTCTCCTCTTTTGTGTGTGTTTGTCTTGTTTTATCTTCTTAGGAAACTTGGACTTTAACAGCAACAATAACAACAGCTCCAGCTTGAGTCAACTTTTCCCAAAAAAGGACAGTTATTACCCTCCTTAATACCATCAAAAGGAAAGTCAAACAAGAAATGTTCCCGTTGAAACACTGTCTTCAGCTAGAGAGAAAGGGAACAAGGGATATTGTTAAAATGAATGGCTTACTTAAATACTTTACATTTCAGATGTTTTAACTGGGTTTCCTTCTTTTTCTGTATCTTTAATAAAAGGTTAAAAGGATTTTTAGAGGTGTGTTTGCCATAATACTAAGCAAGCTGAAGTCTCTGTATATCAAACCCTGAACTTTGTTTAACACTGTTTAATGTTGGACAGTGACAAGGTCTTGTTAGCACTTTCGACTCGTTGGGCCAACACATTGCATCTAAATTAATACAACCATGTGTGAATTGAATTCAAAGGACTTGGGTGAGGCCCACTGCTACGGCCCATGCTGTACTTGTTTTATGGATAAACATAAGAGATATAATTGAACTTGGAGATTATGAATGTGAGTGATTAATAGCATGTGTTAAAGCTAGGCATAATGCAGACTAGCACTGGTCAAGCCACATAGCTCTGCCAATGTGTTTAAATTCTGACCTCTGACACTTCCACTGCTTTAGTTTTGGGCCATTTGGGATGTGAAACAGGCATTTAGCCAAAGTGTTGGTGCTTTAGTAATGGGAACAAGTGGAGACAAGAATACCAACATCATTTTCCTTTGTGGTTCTTAATGAGAATTTGTGCTGAGGGGTCCTGAGGCAAAAGGCACCACTAGCCCACTACACTCCCACGAAAGCATGGATTTCTTTTGGAGGGGTACTGAGTTTGCAAGAGTACATGACAGCACCTACAGCTGACCCTGCAAACATCTAAAAAGCAAAACATAAGTAAAACTACCAGCTTTATTTGTAACGTATACAATGTTCCTTTCACCTATGAGATTTTTATAACTGAGGTTTTTTTATTTTTATGAGTTAAAATATGGGAAGACTTCTTTGAGTTCACTTCCGCTTCACTGTAAACTGTATTTTGTATAAGTTTCATTAGTTACTTATACTGTCTCTACCATTTGGATACAACAATCTGCACTGAAGACAGTCATTTTTTTTTCACTAGAGTCTGAAATCTGCTGCGATAACATGTCTTGCTAAGCAACTGTCTGAGATACACTTATTTAATGTTTTACTGGGAATATGCTGTAAAAAGACTTTAGGCTTTGGCCAAAGAAATCACTCCACCTCAGTGATGTTGATTTATTTGGCTACCTATTTGTAAAGCTGGTTCACAAAGCAAACAGTTATCCAGCATGACTGAATGTATGTTAATTGGCTCAATATAGTGACAGTGTTGGACATTCACTCTATCCCAGGGTTTCTCAAACAGGGGTTGCCACTTCTGTAGGGAAAGCTTCTGGTGGGCCGGGCCGGTGTGTTTCTCTGCCCCATCTGCAGGTCTGGCCAATCGCGGCATCCACTGGCCATGAATCGCTGCTCTGGGCCAATGGGAGCTGCTGAAAGTGGTGCGGGCCGAGGGACGTATTGGTAAACACACCGGCCTGGCCCGTCAGGGGTTTTCCCTACAGAAGCAGAGAACCCTGTTTGAGAAACCCTGCTCTATCCTGTCTGGTTCTGCAGATTAAAACAAACTCACCTATGTCTTTCTGTCCAATTGTTGGGAATTTAAAATACATCAGGTGCTATCTTGGGAAGAAAACTCTGATGTTCAGCTTTGTGTTTATGATATTGATTTCTCCTATAAATTTGAGCAGTGAAACTTTGAGCAAATTGCCTTGTGAATAGGATAAAAGTGTAACCTTCAACAAATTGATAATAGGCAGTCCCATTCTTAAGTACACTTTTAAATTCAGAAACCCCTCTTGGCACAGAGGTTCGGGAGAGGATGGATGGGCACAGGACTGTGGGTCAGGACATCTGGGTACTATTCCAGGATCTCCTCTTTACTTCCTGTGAGAGTTCTGGCAAGTCACATAATCTCTGTTTCCTCATCTGTAAAAATGGAGATAATAGTTTTGTGCCTCACAGGGCACTGTGAATTAATCACAGATTGTGAAAGGCAATATAGAAGCACTATGTATCATTCAATAGACCAGTAGATTCAGACTAGAGGCTCACAGTGATCTTCTGGCCTTAAAATCTATAAATACTGGACCTCTGTTATTCAACAACGTTCATCTCCCTAGATATTTCCAAATGCCATACTAGAAAATATTTAAAAATAATGAAAAAAAATAGATAATTATCTCAACAACCCCAGACTGAGACATTTCTGGCAGAGTGTATGCTCAGATCAAACACATTGCTACCCTAAAGTGTTTCCACATTTGATTTGCCTGAACTACAACTAGAAATAGGTGAATATTATATTATCCAGCACTTGGGCCAAAGTCTGCCTTTGTTTGCAGCCCAGGGCATTATTCTGACATAACTGAGGTCAGAATTTGGCTCCAGGTGTCCACTGATCCATTTGCTATCTCTCTAAGGCTGAGCCACAAATTAGCTTTATCTGATGCAGATTTCAGATGCTGTAATGCCTTTCCAAGGCTACTGTCTTCAAGAGCAGTTCTATGAGAACATAATCACAAATATATGGCTAGCTAGAGGCAGCTATTGAACCATGTATGAAAGAAGACTTATTCTACTCTGCTCGGTATCCTAGAAAGACTCATTTATCATGGGCTACACTGATTTTCCCCAATGCTATTGGGACAAGAAGGGAAGGCAATTAAACTGGCAGTGAGATCTGTCAGATCCTGTCATTTGAAGGCATAGTCTTCAGATTGTGATGTCATATTAATGTTTACAGCTACTAATTGTGATATCACAAATAGAGAATTTATAATTTCTTTGAGAAAAAAGCAGTAGAAGGCCAAGTGCTATTTCAAGGACCATCAAAGCTAAAGGGAGCCTTTCATTTCACATTAACCAGAAGCTGAATCAATTGCTAAAGACATGGTAAAAAGTTTAAAGAGATTTTTCTGAATTCTCCTGCTACAGGAGGTAAGTCTGTTTAAATTAAAAGAAGACTTTTAGAGTGTTTATCAATATCTTAAAATTCTTGTCATAAAAATGTGTTTATAATAAATTCTTAGAAACTTTCAGTAGGTTAAATCAGGTAGTTCCAAAACTGCCCACTACAGAGTTTCTTACACTTTTCTGGGAAGCACCCGGTATTGGCCAGTGGCCACAGAGACAGGATACTGGGCTAAATGGACCACTGGTCTGATCCAGTATACCAGTTTTTATGTTACTCAACTGAACTATTTTTGTTACCAGTTTTTTCAATTCCCTTCATGAATGCACATTGATTTGTTATTCTAGGGTTGCTCAGGTGTATTACCTTTTACGCTTTTGTTGCTGACTGAAAGAAAGAAAGAAAGAAAGAGAAAAAGAAAGAGAAAAAGAAAGAAAGAAAGAAAGAAAGAGAAAAAGAAAGAGAAAAAGAAAGAAAGAAAGACCTCAGCATATTTCCTATGAAAAAATATGCCAAAATATAAGAGCTATTTTACTTGGCTAAAATAAAATAAAATAAAAACTTAAAACTTTTTCCCAATTATTGAACCAAACCAGAACTGAACCTTTCGGAGGTTGGAAAATATTTCACTCGTTTTTACATAAAAATATATACACTCCTTGGTGCTTATTGCTTTTGGCCAGGACTGAAAACACCAGAATGTCACAAAAAAGGCACAATTCAGTATGTCTGCACAAGGAAGAGAGTAATGCACCTGCCCACTATGAAGCAAAAATTAGGCATGATCTGCTTCCAGAAACTGCTTCAAGGGAAAGTAAACAGCTAACGAACCTGGTATCGGAGGGATTACTTCCCATAGCAAAGGCATGTGGCTGGTAGGGATGGGCAACTCCTTCTGCAGGTGGGGCATAGGGAGACAATTGCAGGGACACCATTCAACTTGCCAAACAGGAAATGTCAGCCACTGCCAAAAGAGTTGTGCAGCACCTACTCAGATTGAGAGGATAGAAATGCAATGATAGGTAGGCACTGAAGATTTCCACTGACTGTTAACCAGAGATAAAGCAGAGAGAAGCTTTATTCACAAGATGTTTGCAGAAGTATTTCTGTGTAGAGCAGATGACTAAACATCTTCTGCGTGTAAAAATTGGTCTGATGTAATCTAATTTTATAAGGACTAACTGTTCACTATATACGGGGTTGGAAAGAAATTTTCCCCAGGTCAGACTGATAATAACCCTGGGTTTTTTTCACCTTCCTCTGCAGTGGATGGGTGTGGGTCACTTGCCAGGATTATCTGAGTAAATCGTACTTAATAATTTCCCTGCCATTGTGCAGGGTCTCAGATCATGGTGCACCTCAGTCCCTCCTGTTCTCTGCCAGTGTCACACAATAGTCTAGTTTCCTGTGGCCTATAATACTTTGGTCTAATTTTGGTTACTGGGTTTAGTATGTGCGTGGTGTTGGTGGCCTGTGATATGCAGGAGGTCTGACTAGATGATCTGTTGGTTCCTTCTGGCTTTAAACAATATGAGTCCTAGGAGCCATTCTGCTAGCCCAGGATCACGGGGCACAACATGTTTTGACCAAGGCCCATCTTGCCCCTGGAAAGCTTATTACACCTATCATAGTGAATTGACTCACCAAAGTATCACTGTATGCTTGTATGCAGGAGCAATTCAGCACAGCACCAGTTAGTAGCAGTCATGGAGGAATCTCAGAATGTTGGTGGTTGCTGAGCAAGCTGGACTATCTTTACTCATATTTGTTGGAATGGGAGCAGGTAAGTACCATGCTCTGGAAACTTAGCATCTGCTTCTTGTCTTGCCGGCCAAACACTTCATACCTGCAGGCCTGAGACCTACTAATGAAAGCTATGAAACATATCTTCTGAAGTGGATGCAGCTTGTTTTTTTGGGGGGTAGCCAGTGTTGTGATACCTTTTTTTTAAACAGTGAGGTTCCTTGGAACTGTATTCTTGTTCCCATAGGTAGATTTAAATTTCATTGCTCATTGGTGCTGCCAATATATAGATCTACCTTTATTCTTCTGCAGAATGGAATGAAGTGATGGCATGACTTAGCACTTGTCTCTCTGAGATTCATGCTTGGATGAGTTTTACCTTGTGAAACTGAATGCTGAGAAAACATCTCCTTTTGGTTGTACTTCCATTCACCACCTGGAAGCATTTACTTCTCTGATTTTACACTTTGAAGCTTTAAATCTGCTTCCAGAAGCAGTGACTCAAGTGACCTTGAAGTCATTTTGATTCTGAAATTTCTTTTTTCCAATGCCTGTTAATAACATCAGTAAACATTCTTATGACCACACTAGGAATCTTTCTTGGCTTTAGCCTATCCTTCTGTCTCTTCTGCACTGGATTGTTGTAATTGGCTAAAGGCTGGCATTTCTTTTGGTTTTCAGGCAGAGTTCACGTGCTATGATGAAGGGTGCCAGTTTATATTTTTGTGAGCAGAAAATGTTTGAGTTTATTCATGTTTCATTTTATAATCCAGTAATTACATATTTTCTGAATTACATCAAAAATACAATGATTGCAGTGTGAGATTAACTGTTCACTCAGTTCTACAGTAGGAGAAGCACACTCAAGTTTCAAAACAAAATGAGTTATTTTACATTTAAGAACCCAAATGAAAACACTGAAATTAACCACTTTGTATATTTCAGTGACTTTAATTTTGGAATTTTTGGCACATCCTGAAATTAAACTTAAGTCATTCGTGAGGAGTTATACTTTCCATAAATGCTGTATATTAGGGGTTCTCTGCTTTTATCATTGCTAGGATAAGATACTTGCAGTCTTGTTTTGAAATCTTTTCTCATCAGGAAGTTTTGATAGTATTAGAAGAGCTTCTATGCGGGAAAGCAGAAGAACTCGCAACAGCTAGTAAGCATGACATCATTAAAAAGCAATGAATGTTAGGAATATTCCTGTATTCTAATCCAGGCCACACATCCTGCTGCCCTGGAACACATCCAAACCCAACATCCTTTTAGGGTGACAGGGCAGGCTCTAGCCTTTCACAGCTTGCTTTAGTAATCTCTGCATGTGGAATATTCACTGGCAGGCATTACAATAAAATCTAAAATTACTCCATCAGAAAACTGCTGTTCCACCCTTCCTGCATTCTTCCCTGACACTGAAATTGCCCAAACAGAGCTTTATTACAATTCATGGGTTTATCTGAAGAACTGTATACCACTGATGGGGTCTTTAATAACTGACTGTGAATAAGTTAACAGTATGTTCCACTAGAAAACTTAAAACACAGATTATATTAATATTCTTATTGCTGGCAATGCAGAACCACATTTAGGGCCCAATCCTGCAGCCTTTACTCCATAATCACAGTGGAATTCCTCGGATGAGTAAAGGCTTCAGGGTTTGCATAGTATGAATCTTATTCTCTTTTAATTCACACTAGTGTTACAATGGAGTAGCTACATTGGCCCAGACTCTCAGCCACACTATGGCCCTTTACACCACCACAGCACAAAGAGGACTTAAAATTTCACTAATTTTAAATGAACTCAGGGGATTCCCTGAGCAGTGGGGAATCCTAGGTTGGGTAAGAGGAAGCACAACTGACCCTCTATGCCACCCCATTCCTCTCTCTGGCCATAGGCAGTGTGTTCAGGGTGCAGGAGGCAGTATGGATACTGTGGTAGCTGCTAGAAGCCTCATAGATTAGAGCCCCATAGCTTTAGGCTCTGCACAAACACACAGCAAATGGTAGTTCTTGCCCTAAATAGCTATCTCTTTATCTATGCATTAGTCTGTCAGGCATCCTGGTGGTGCTACAGAATATAAGTAATAATTAATGATTTTTTTAGACCAAGATGCTTTACAGTATGTTAGGCAGATGTTTGATAACAGAGGTGGCATTTTGCACCAGAGTTCTTTGGTAATGGTTCAATTGCAAAGCACAGCATGAGCCCACCGCAAAGCACACCATGCAAAAGTTGCAAGCTGTATAAAGTGGACTATTGTCTAGGAAAAGAAGATATATAGGTGAAGTATAGTCAGAAAGACAGCAGGAACTGAAATATCCAGGAGAGATTTATAACAAATGGCTGCCACTGGAAGACAAGGTGAGGGAAATGTAGACACTGTACAGTGTATCTTTACACTGTTAATCTCATCAATTTTTCATCTGGCCAGTTTGGGTTTTTATATGTGTATAAGAGAAACGGAAATCTAGTCACATTGTAAAATACATCTTTTGTCTTTTGTCTATGTCTAAATTCTTAGTTAAATCCTACCTGTTTGCTTGGTTGCAGAAGTCTCTTTGCTGTATGAAAGAATACTTCATGTGGATCTGTGTGTGGCAGTACTAGGAAGTGGTGTAATGGTCTGCAGCACGGACAATGGGTGAGATGCTCAGCCCCCACTCAGGCCCTTTATGCCAGGTAAAAGGATGTGGCAGTATAAAGGAGCAATAAAAGTCCCATTTCTGGATGGGGAAGGATTCCCCCAGTGCAGGCCCCTTTGCAAGTCACACTATAGGGAACGTCTCATGGATAGAACTGGGAATAGGAGAAATGGAGGAAGCTCTGTGCAGCACTGTGGCCCATAGGACAAGCTGGGGAGACTGCCATAACTTAGATAGGCCTCCTATACCTGTCCCATGGATTGGGAGGGCATAAAGATGGCATAGAGCCATGATAGCAACCCTCCCAATTGGCCGTGAGTTCTGAGCTGCACCTCTTACAGGCTCAGCATAGAATTTCACCTAATTGGTTTACATTGATATGGGGGCCTAAGAAAGCAGTGATTGCCTTGATATGTTGCATTGTGGGAGGAGAGGATTCCATCCCCACCCTACCTCTATGGAGATTTCCTATGCAAAAACTGTTTAATCTGTTTTTGCGGAAAGGCCAGGATTAAGGCCACATGGAGCAGCACAGACCTGAACTGTATTTAATTGAGGCCTGGTCTACACTAGGGGACGGGGTCGATGTAAGATACGCAACTTCAGCTACATGAATAGCGTAGCTGAAGTCAAAGTATCTTATTTTGACTTACGTCCCATCCTCATGGCATGAGATCAATGGCCGTGGCTCCCCCTGTCAACTCCGCTACCGATGCTCGCTCTGGTGATGTTCCGGAGTCGACAGGAGCACGTTCGGGGATCGATATATTGCTTCTAGATGAGACGCAATATATCAATCCCCGATAAACCTATCGCTATTTGCCAATCTGATGGGTAGTGTAGACATACCCTGATAAGAGGTCTACTTGGCACTTGTATGCTTTGGAAAATATTCAGTGCTGAAAAATTCTATGTAACGTTTCAGGTCTGCCTTAAGACTTTCACAGTGATATTTCTGAATTTGTTTTTAATTTCTTTCGTGAAAAAAATTAAATTGCTGCCAATAATGTGCAATAGTTTTCTTAAAGTAATTTTCCTCTTTGTTAAGATCCCATGAAGAACTTTGAATGAGAAACTTTGCAAAGATCTGACATTTGATAATGCTTTCCCCCTAATCCTCTGCACTGAGACTTCAAAGCAGGTAACTATGAGTGAGTAAGGTTTGTGACTTCTGGATCCATTTTGTTTTCTTAAGCACTTAGAGATTTTGGTAGAAAATTTTTCTCAGAGACCTTTGATAAATTATAGAAGGAATTAATGCCTTTTCTCATATGCCAGCTCTAGCAGGTACCATGCAGTGCCATGAACAAGAATAGTTTAAAGGAAGTTTGCTGATTAATGTCTTTGGGAAAAGAAAGGAAAGTTCTAAAGACTGCTCTAAAGGTGGCACAAAATTCCTAGCATTCCTGAAAAGACAAAGAGACCAGAAACCTAACAGGGCTTGGAAATGGGCAGCTGACCCAACAAGCTAAAGTAACTCTCAGAATAAAGAAGAAATACATATTTATTTCTATCATGAGCAATTCCTTTGTACTCTGCTGTTCTTATGACATTAAAGATATTATTTTTACTATAATCTGTGACTGAACAGGAGGAAAAATACATCCTGTCTGTATTATCACTTTGCTGCACAGGGAACTCCTATAATGCTACTGTGGAAATGGTTAGTTTGCAGGTTAGCATAAAATACTAAAGGCCACTCCTTTCCCCTTTCTTTTTCCTTATTGTTAGGAATTTCTCAGCTTGGAGACACACTGTTCCAAGCATAGATCATCCACCAGTGCACCCAAAACACCAGTGCATCCATTCCTCAAATTGCCAGTGAACATGCCCAGCTACCACAGTAGAAGTGCCATAGTGATCAGTACAAACCTAGATGACCTGAGAAATTCAACTGAAGGGAGTGTAGCTGAGAGGTTGGAGATAGGGAATGAGAGGTACTGGAGGCTGCAGGGGGAGGAGCACTTGAGCTTTTTAGATAATGCTGATGGGAGACAGACCATCACTGCTACTGGACTGATGCAACTCAGATGGCTGAGAGATATTAGAGGCATGGCTAGTCGTAGCACCACCTATTATTAAGATTCCCTGACAGTTTTCATTATAAGGCCTTGGTTTCAGTTGCTTATAACTTTTCCATACTATTTGGTCTGAAATTTTTCATGCTGATTGTCTGCCTTAGGCTGAAGTTTTTTGAAAACTTGCAACCAAAATGATTCCACTGTTTTTGAGGACGGGGCTAGAAAAAAATACATTGCTGTGCCTTGGTTAGAATAATAGAATCACAGAATATCAGGGTTGGAAGGGACCTCAGGAGGTCATCTAGTCCAAACCCCTGCTCAAAGCAGAACCAATGCCCAACTAAATCATCCCAGCCAGGGCTTTGTCAAGCCTGATCTTAAAAACTTCTAAAGATGGAGATTCCATCACCTCCCTAGGTAACCCATTCGAGTGCTTCAGCACCCTCCTAGTGAAAAAGTTTTTCTCAATATCCAACCTAAACCTCCCCCACTGCAACTTGAGACCATTACTCCTTATCTGTATCTGCATACCACTGCTATCAAATCCCCATCATTCTTCACGTCTGCAGACTAAGAAAACTGAGTTCTCTCAGCCGTCTCCTCATAGTCTGTGCTCCAGCCCCTACCATTTTATTTGCCTCGCTGGGTCTTTCAATTTTCCACATCTTCTTTAGTGTGGGCCCAACTGGACACAGTTCCAGATGAGGCCTCACTAATGTCGAATAGAAGGGTATGCATTTGCCCTCGACTTTGGCTGGACAGTGCCTTCTTTCTACTTTTTATACAGCCACAATGCGTTTCAGCCTTCTTGGCAAAGGGGACACTGTTCAGTTCTCTATATCTGCAGTCTCATCCACTGAAACGACTAGGTCTTCTGGGCGAACTGCTTGCCTAGCCACTTGGTCCCTACTCTATAGCGTGCATGGGATTCCTCCTCTAAGTGCAGGACTCTGCACGTGTCCTGGTTGAAACTCATAGATTTCTTTTGGGCAATCCTCTAATTGTCTAGGTCCTTTATCCATCTACCCTCCAGTGTATCTACCACTCCTCCCGTTTAATGTCATCTGTAACTTGCTGAGGGTGCAGTCCCGCATCTCAGATCTTGAATGACGATATTGGGAAGCAAACTGGCCCAGACGGACCTTGGCGCACTCCACTTGATACTGGCTGCCAACTAGACTGGAGCATTGATCACTACCCATTGAGCCCAACGACGTGCCAGCTTTCCTCCATTCATCCAGCCAACTTCTTAACTTGTCTGCAACTAATACTGTGGAGACTGTATCAAAAGTTTGCTCAAGTCAAGGAAACCATCGCTGCTTTCCTCTCATCCACACAGAGCCAGACATCTCATCAATGAGGCAATTAGGTTAGTCAGGCATGACTTGCCCTTGGTGAATCCATGCTGACTGTTCCTGATCACTTTCCTCTCCTCTAAGTGGTTCAGAATTGATTCCTTGAGGATCTGCTCCATGATTTTTCCAGGGAGTGAGGTGAGGCTGACTGGCCTGTAGTTCCTTGTATCATCGTTCTTCCTTTTTTAAAGCTGGGTACTACAGTAGCCTTTTTCCAGTCATCCAGGACCTCCCCCAATCACCATGAGTTTTCAAAGATAATGGCCAATGGCTCTGCAATCACATCTGCCAACTCCTTTAGCACCCTTGGATGCAGCACATCTGACCCCATGGACTTGTGCTTGTCCAGCTTTTCTAAATAGTCCTGAACCGCTTCTTTCTCCTCAGAAGGCTGTTCACCTCCTCCCCATGCTGTGCTGTCTAGTACAGTAGTCTGGGAGCTGACCTTGTTCATGGAGACAGAGACAAAAGAAGCATTGAGTACATTAGCTTTTTCCACATCCTCTGTCACTAGGTTGCCTCTCTCAATCAGTAAGGGGCCACACTTTCCTTGACTTTCTTCTTGTTGCTAACATACCTGAAGAAACCCTTCTTGTTACTCTTAACATCCCTTGCTAGCTGCAACTCCAAGTGTGATTTGGACTTCCTGATTTCACTCCTGCATGCCTGAGCAATATTTTTATACTCCTCCCTGGTCAAGGTGATTGAAGTCTCCCATGAGAACCAGGGCCTGTGAACTAGTAATTTCTGTTAGTTGCCAGAACAAAGCCTTGTCCACTTCATCCCCCTGGTCTGCTGGTCTATAGCAGACTTCCACCACCATATCACCCTTGTTGCTCACACATCTAAACTTAATCCAGAGACTCTCAGGTTTTTCTGCAGTTTCATACTGGAGCTCTGAGCAGTCATACTGCTTTCTTATATACAATGCAACTCCCCCACCTTTTCTGCCCTCCCTGTCCCTCCTGAACAGTTTATATCCATCCATGATAGTACTCCAGTCATGTGAGTTATCCCACCAAGTCTCTGTTATTCCAATCACACTACGTGGTTAAAATAGTCTGACAACCTTTTCTTTAAATAGCTCTAGTACCCCCATGCTTTGTAGCAGGGACTGGAGTGGGGGATGGCCTCTTTGTCAGGGATATGCCTTTTGCCACTTCTGTGAACATTTGCCCAAATTTGGCCAAGTTATAAACTTTTGAAAAATCTCAGTTTGCATCTACCCAGGAGAGACTTCTTAGCTTTTTGCTGCTAAAATCTCCAAAGATTCCATCCTCACTGAGCACGTTTGAACCTCTCACAGTTCCTATCCTAGTACTACCCTGATTGCACATGGCCATCCCTACAGAGTGACTGAGCATATGTCATCCCATAACAGCTTTCACCTGTGAAAGGACTACATATGTGCCATCCTTACAGAGCAACAGAGCATGCTCCAATCCAGTATATGGATGAAGCTGGACTTTCCCTGTAATGGCTGCTTCAGCTGGTCCAGGCTGAGTGGCTCTGGGCACTGGCAATCACAGCAGGAACCCTGTCACTTCTGTGCAATCAGCAACGCTCCTGCTGACATTCAAGCAGTGTGGAGGAGCAAGCCGTCTGATGTGGATGGACAGGAGATAAAAAGCTAGACCAGGGGGAGGAAAAGAAGTAGATTGAGACATGTGGTCTGCTAAAACTGTGACTGCAGGAAAGGAGAGTATAAGAAAACTGGGATTGGGACTGGCTGGTCAAGAAGACTGGGACTGGGAGCTGTTGAGGGAAATGGGGAAGGGAACTGGGAGCTAGTTGGCTGGAGGTAGAACACTGAGATTGGATGAGGAGCTGGAGGGAGGAGGAGAGACTGGGATTGACTGTACAAGGAGATTAGGAGCGTGGGCATGGGGAGGAGGACCAGAGTGGGGAAATATGGGATTGTGGGGAGGGGAGATGGGGTTCAAGGGGAGAACTAGAATTGGCTGGGCAAAAAGACTAGGGACAAGGAATTGGGTGGGAGGGGGGAACTGGGACTAGATGGACTAGGAGACTGAGAATGGGTGTGGTGAGGGAGACTGGGACTCAGGCAGCAAGTCTGGAAAGGGAGACTAGTAGTGGCTGGGCAAGGGGACTGAGACTAAGTTGAGAATCCTGAGCAGAGGAGACTGATAGTGGGTATGCAAAGAAAATGGGACTAGAGCAAGCAGCCATGGGTGAGGAAGAGAGAGGATTGGGACTGGGACAGGTTGGAGGAAGAAGGGGTCATGCTGAAGGTGAATGAGCAGAAGGCCCTGTGTGCACTAGGTCACATTCCCCTTCAGATCCTGTGATGGAACCCAAGATTCCTGAGTATCACCATTCCTCTGTTGTCAGCAAATGTCTGTGAAACCCATTGACCGTGTGTGTCTCATTTCCCTGTAGGGCTGGTCCGCACAGAAGATGACAATCTACTACTGCCACCAGTTACTCTGACAACGCAAGTGTTAGTGGTCTGTGTGTGGTAGAGCTAAAGGTTCCCACCCTGAACCATGTGGGTGTTAATGTGGTGCAACAAGATGGAATTTCTGTTTGTTCAGTTTGCTTTTTTAAAACCTAGAAAATTACACCTCCCTCACCCCCTCTCTAAATTAAGATTACAAAGACAAGCACTCAGAAGTTTGGAAATGCCAGAATTAAGATTACCTAGAGTAGTCAGGAGGGTATTCAACTAATAATAAAAGGGGAGGGTAAAAAGAGGAAATATATGAGCACGCATTAGGACAAAATTAATAGATGATAACAAAATCAAGGAACCAAAGGACACAAAGAGAAGAAATTTATTAATTGCCTATATACCAATACTAGGAGCCAGGTAACAAAGAAAAGGCATTGGAATTGCTCTTATTATTATTGGTGAGCCTAAACCCATACTAATTAACATTAATGATTATTATCAATGCTATTAATTAAATTTAAATTAAAATAAAGTAAATTAAATTGATAATTAAATCAATAGTACTAACACATCCTAGATCAGGGTACAAACTGGCAAGCCAGCCGGGAGTCTCGTGGAATGTGTGACAGAAATTTTCAGGGGTTCCAGGCACCCTTAGACCCCTAGAAATGTCACCTGAGGCATAAGTAAATGGTTAAAAATTACAGAGAGCTACAATTGTGTGTCTCATCCACTCTCTCTTAAGAAAACAGAAACCTGATTTCCTGTGACTGCAGCTTGGCAGCAGTCCCAGTATTTCCGGTTTTGTATTGTGGTTTTGACTTAGAAGATTAATTTTAAGGTTTTTGAATATAATACTACAAGATAAAAAGTAATATTATAAAGTAATAAAGTTATTGACTAAAGTATTATTTAGACTAAAGATATTATTTAAAGTGATACGCACATCTAAAGGATTTTGTTAAAGGTTGAAGTTATAATAAATGGTACCAATAAGATATTAGCAGTGGCATTAGATCCGATGACCCACACTAGTGGTGGTGGGGGAGTTGATAAATCTAAGTATTAATTGTTGCCAAGAGGCCGCAATAAGTCAGAACTTGAACAGTTCAAGATACCTCATCTTAATCCCCTTAACTCTCCTGGGCTGCACCTCTGATCCTTCTGTCTAAGTATTCTCCAGTATTTGGCAGGTCCTGACAGAGGGAAAAGACCTCTCGATTATCTATGAGCCATTGAGGGAAGAGAGGGAACGTACCCTCATCCCTCTATTATTTACTTGGGACTTACTGAACGAAGTGTAAAAACATCTTAAAGCCTATACTGCAAAAGCCACTGCCGGAGTCCTAGTAGAGCAAGTCTTCTCTTGCTGGGGGATTGCTGCAGAGGTAGAATCAGACCAGAGATCACATTTCACAAAAAGTTCTTTAGGGACTGTCTTAAATTAATGGACATCCCACAGAGAGAGACCACACATCCCATACAGACTGCAGTCATCTGGGATGGTGGAACGAACCAATTGGAGTATAAAAGTGATGTTGATGAAACTGGGTGCTGCCAATGGACGTAACTGGGACACTCTCATGCCTCTAATTTAAATAGCATTGAGAGCAACACCGGCTGCATCTACTGATAAAACACCCTTTGAAGTGATGAAAGGTCGAACAATGCGATTACCAGAACATTTAATTTGGCACACCAGTGGCATTCAATTAGAGGGAATAAAAATGGATACCGACCTGCAGAATCTGCAAAAATATTTAAATCAGATCCACTTCCAGGTAGCTGCTAAATTGGGAAAATCCAGATGTAAGGTAAAGGCTTTCTTTGACAAAAACCAGAAAGAGAATACTTGGAAGGTTGGAAATCAAGTAATACTGTTATCATATAAATCACCAAAACATGAGTTGTGTAACCGATGGATCAGACCTTTCCAAATTATCGATAAACTTAGTTCAGCATAGAATAACAGGAAACAAGCATAATAAAGACAAAATCTACCACGCTAATCGGTTAAAGCTGTATCGATCATTCAGGCTGCAGGAGCAAGTTCCTCCTCAGGACTTAAGTGAACAGCATCCAACAAAATCACAACAACTGGAGCCCAGCAGATTTCAACCATGAAATTGACATTGATATTTCTGACTTACTACACCCTTATCGTTGCTTTAAGGGTAGGACTAAGCCAAAATCTTAAATTTGGGACTAAATTGTTACAATGCAGGAAACCTGCCTCCAGTTCTGGTGCCCACAGTTCAAGATGAATGTTGATAAATTGGAGAGCATTCAGAAAAGAGCTACAAAAATAAATCTGAAAACAAGCCTTACAGTGATAGACTCAAGCAGCTCAAACTATTTATCTTAAAAAAGAGAAGGCTGATTACAGTCTGTAAGTACCTACATGGGGTAATGAGCTCTTCAGTCTAGCAGAGAAAGGTATAACACAATCCAGTGGCTGGAAGTTGAAGCTAGACAAATTCAGACTGGAAATAAAATGCAAATTTTTAACAGTGAGAGTCATTGACTCTTGTCAATTTACCAATGGTCATAGTAGACTTTCCCTCACTGTCCATTTTTAAATTAAGTTTGGATGTTTTTCTGAGAAAGCTGCTCTAGAAATTATTTTGAGGAAGTTCTGTGGCCTCTGTGAGTCTTGCCCACATGCTCAGGGATTAGCTGATCGCCATATTTGGGGTCGGGAAGGAATTTCCCTCCAGGGCAGATTGGCAGAGGCCCTGGAGGTTTTTCCCCTTCCTCTGCAGCGTGGGGCATGGGTCACTTGCTGGTGGACTCTCTGCAGCTTGAGATCTTCAAACCACAATTTGAAGACTTCAATATCTTGGACATATGTTAGGGCTTGTTACAGAAGTAGATGGGTAGGGTTCTGTGGCCTGCTTTGTGCAGGAGGTCAGACTAGATGATCATATTGGTCCCTTCTGACCTATGAGTCTATGAGACTATGAGGTCAGACTAGATGATCACAATGATGCCTTCTGACCTTGGAATCTAGAAATATATGCCTGTTCATTATGTGTGACATATATGCTGTCCATTGTAATGCTGAGGCACAAGTAGGCCAAATTAAGGTTGTTTGTGCAACCTTAATTAGGCCCCCTTGAATGAATGCATTTTGATACAGGCTTTAATTACATGATGACATAGTATTTTTTCACATTCTCTCTCTCTCACACACAAATATATATACAGATATATATATGTAACTTCTGAAAAAATGACAAACCTACTTTACAGAAAAAACATGATCTATTTATAAATGATATTGTCAGACTCAGCTCAAGGAACAATCTGTGGAGGAAAGCCCAGAGTCCAGAGTGCTTTCTATTTCCTGCAAAAGGGATCTGAAAATAGTTTGGACATACCAATCAAAAACATTCAAAAGAAGTGATTTTGGAACACTTGTTGTTCTCTCTGTATCAACCTAGTTTTCCTTAAACTATCATAAAAAAATCAAATAATATTCAAATATGCTTTTTTTCATCATGTTTATGAGATTCCTACAAAAACTCCTGTAAATCTGAAAAAAGTAATACAATCTCACAATGCTGTCATGACCAGCTTCAACATTTATATATCTATCTATCTATCTATCTATCTATCTATATTTAACTGACGTGAACCTTTGAAGATTGGGGACTCATTGGCTGTTCCACCATACCTAAAATCTACATTGTAAATATGTTGCTTTTAAAATAAAATGACCCCATTTTATTCCATGTTGACCCTTGTAAACTGCACAGTTTGGGGATGTTACTGTGGCTTTGTGTAGTATTTTTAAGTGGAAATTAAAACTATTCTTTCAAAACCATCCTCTTCTTCTCACAGAAGAGAAACACAATGGTTTGTGTGGATTGTATATGTAAAATTCTTTGCAGTGTTTGTGTATGTGTGTGTGCATTTGTATGTCTAATAGGTGGATGTCAAATTTCCAATTCTTCATTACAAGGTCAAATTAAAACAATTTTCTAATGAGTTTTCTGTTTCCAAGGCAATAGATATGACCATTAATTGTGAGGTACTTAAGTATGAAATGTTAATAGCAGTTACTTATCTTAACTTGTAGTTCTCTGTGTTTTCATTTGCTAATCAATGGGGTGGAAAATTAATTTAGCACTAGAAGTTTTTTGGTGGCATAACTCTCCATCAGGGAATTTCTAAAGGCACTCAGTACATTGTGTATGTGTGTGGAGGGGGAGGGTTTCAATCCTATAATTACCTTTCAGAATAGTTATAGAGGAGAAAGACACACACTGCTATTATTAGCTGCCACTCTATTTTAAGATGGGCGATTAGCAGAGAATCTAAAATTAGAAAATTTGCTGGCAGTCAGGAGAACTCACATTTCCAAATTTGCAAACCTTAACACAGAGCACTTTGACTGGGAAAAGGACAAGTCTGAGAGTTAACGCTCTGTTACTGACTCCCTATGTGGCTGCGAGCAAGGCACTTAACTTCTCTGTGAGTTAGGAAGCAGCAAAATTTTGAGCCAGTTGCAATGGAGCTAAGATTATTTGTACCTGCTGAAGATGTATCTCAAAATGTCCAGAACAGAGAAAAGATGCTCTCTTCGTTAACCTGTTAGCTCCACATTCAGTTATTGTTTTTTATTTATATATTTGGTTATATACAGGTATTTTCCTGGAGAAAGCTTGTATGGATATGGTATATGGATAAGGTGTATCTTATATTTTGCTCTGTTCTTTCTCCGGCTTGTGCTCAGTCTGATGATTCTCTTCCCACAGCCCCAAATAATCTAACCCAGGATCTTGCCAGCTGCTTTATCTCTATAGGACATAGCTGTCTTGAAGGATTGTAAGAAGTAAGATGCTCTCATTGTATATTTTAGGCTGCAAAGAAAACCCATAGATGTTTCTCTATTACATTCATTTTCTGTTAGGACTAGGAAAATACCTAATTAACCTTCTGAATTCAGGTTTCAGAGTAGCAGCTGTGTTAGTCTGTATCCGCAAAAACCAGGAGAACTTGTGGCACCTTAGAGACTAACAAATTTATTTCAGCATAAGCTTTCGTGGGCTACAGCTCACTTCTTCGGATGCATAGAATGGAACACACAAACAGAAGATATTTATACACTTTCAATGGCTAGTGTAGTACAATTGGATTAACAATGTTTGTTTTGTATCACTCTGTTAACAGCAAACTGCAGTATACCAGATTTAGCATCTATGCACTAATCCTCTCCCGGTTAGCTACACTGACTGCCAAGCTTGCTTCACTTCCCTTGTGTATATGATGACACTGTGGAGTAATCCAGCTAGCATAGTAAGAGGGAAGCAGTGTGATGGCAGCAAGTACTGCAAGGTCATGATTCTTTTGTCTTCAAACAAGCATCCTGCTGATTGGTTGGGAAACCTCTCATTTTAGGCATTAAGTTCCAGACCCATAACGGTATTTATGCTCCAAGCTGCAGCTGAAAGGAGTTTAATGCCTTTGTAGATTTGGACCTAAGATACTACAGTGCCTAGTATATATGAACTTAGATTTTAACTCATAAACTGCAGTAAATGTTCATATATATTCCCCCATAACATGTATTTGGATTTTTGAATAAAGAAAAGAAAGATCTCAACCATTTTTTAGATATCAAAATTCAGTCTATTTCAATCCCTAGTGTTTCTGCTCTACCTAGATCTAATTGAGCGAAGGTATTTCTTAGGCCCCTGTCACTGTGGTATATAAGTACCAATAGTTCAAGCATGGGGCTGGGAGTCAAGAGATTTATCTGTGTTCTTCTGGCTCTAGCAAGTCATATGCACTTCTCTAAGAATCAGTTTCCCCCATCAGTTCAATGGAGACAATAATTATTTATTACCTCACAGGAGTGTTTTGGAGTTTCCTTCATTCGAGTTTATAAATGCTTTGAAATCCACAAACAGAAGTTGCTAAAAGCAGGCAAAGGATGATGATTGATTGAGTATTATTATTATTATTCGCTTAGAACTGAAAAGCAGTTGGTGAGTTTGGGTTCCTCAGTTTTGGGGGGCCAAGTCAGTACAGCCATCCTCTGTAAATCAAGCCCTTTCATGGGTGTCTCTTTGGGCAGCCCAAAATCGAGGCACCAAAAATCATTAGTCACTTTTGAATCTGTCCTCATTCTTTGCAGACCTTTAACACCTTTTGTCTATGGATTTTAAATCATTTTACAGACAAATGAATGAATCTCCAAACACTACTTTGAATGTTTTATTATTAATAATAACAGGTGATGGATTTCAGTGGAAGAGCTGCTGAAAATCATGAAAAAAGGAACACTTTCACAATGGCATTCCTCCAAAGGGACCTCTTCTGTGTTTCTATTGGTAACCATTGTGTCTATGGGGAGAATCTCTGTGGAAGCAGAGAGCTGAAATTACACCTGCATGAAGCTGAATGTGTGGACAAGCTGACATGAATTTAGTGAAATAATGAACATGTTTCTCAAGTGCTTACCAGTGTTTTGCACCCCATGCTATAATTTAAACTTGGAAGGGTGATTGTCTATGAAAGCTCCTTTGTTGGAGAAATGAGAATGGTACTTGAGAGTAAACCCATCATTAATAATTTGGGAGCTGTTTATTGACTTGTCTACTGAGGCTGGAAAAGAAAATGAAAATAAAATGTGCTGTGATTATGCTCATTTGACTTCCACATAGCAAAAGGATCACACTAATTTTCCTCCAGCTCTTTCACTCTCAAGGGAGCTAAGCTTCAGAGTGAAAACAAACAGAGAAAAACTGGTAGCATGATAGGAGACTTAAACAAACAGTGACTGCCAAATGATTTGCAGGTGTCAACCAAGTCCAACATCTGCAAGAAGCTCCATGCCCTGACCTTGCTGTTCATGACTTCATTCCAGAGCAGTTAATACTATGTTATTGGATCAGCTGTTAATGCTCTAGAGTTTCAGATTTCTGAATGTACAAAGCTGTAGCAGACTCTCTTTGGTCTCAGGCCTTATATTTTTAATATATTTCATTTAACTTGTTTACAAAGGACACTCGTTTTTTCATGATTTTATTTGTAGACAGGGCAGTACAGTTGCTCACTCATTGTCCTTTCCTTCAAATGAAGAAATCAGACTTTTAAAAAATTCTGTGGGTGTCTTCCCCTTTAACCCACTCCCCTCACATTATTTTAAAAGTTTGTATTATGTTTTGCATTGTACAAATATAGGAAGCTAGCAGAGGAATGCTATTAAACAAACTATAAGCTGAACTGCTGAATGGAATCATTAGAAAATGGAAGAATGATTTGAATTGTAGATTTTACTAGGATATCAACAACATAATGTATATGGGTAAAGTTTGTACTTGTTTGTGCTACTCAATATTTTGGTAGCACCTAGAGGCTCCAATGACAGAGCCGTACAAATGCATAGTAAGAATCAGTTCCTCTCCTGAAGAGGTTTTTTTTGAAATAGACAATGGAGATATTATTATCCCCAGTTTAAGTATATAAGAACAGCCATACTGGTCAGACCAATGGTCCATCTAGCCCAGTATTCTGTCTTCCGACAGTGGCCAATTCCAGGTGCTTTTGGGAAAATGAACAGAACAGGCAATCCCAGATAAAACAGGCAATCCTAGATCCTGGCAGTCAGAGGCTAGGGAAACCCAAAGCATGGGACTGCATCTCTGACTATCTTTGCTAATAGCCATGGATTGATCTATCCTCCATAAACATATCTAGTTCTTTTTTGAATCCTGTTACAGTTTTGGCCTTCACAACATCCCCTGGCAACAAGTTTCACAGGTTGATTGTGTGTCATGTGAGGAAGTACTTCCTTTTGTTTGTTTTAAACCTGCTGCCTATCAACATTTAATTTCATCTGCCATTTTGTTGCCCAGTCACCCAGTTTTGTGAGATCCTTTTGTAACTTCTCATAGTCTGCTTTGGACTTAACTATCTTGAGTAATTTTGTTTCATCTGCAAATTTTGCCACCTCGCTGTTTACCCCTTTTTCCAGATCATTTCTGAATATTTTGAATAGGATTGGTCCCAGTACAAAACACCACTATTTACCTCTCTCCATTCTGAAAACCAGCCATTTATTCCTGCCCTCTGTTTCCTGTCTTTTAACCTGTTACTGATCCATGAGAAGACCTTCTTTCTTACAGACTGGAATCCAGGCACATAGAGATTAAGGTCCAGATCCTCAGAGGTAGTTAGGCAACTCCTCCCCACTTAAAATCAGTAGGAAGGAGGTGCCTAAATGCATCCGATGAAGTGGGTATTCACCCACGAAAGCTCATGCTCCAATACATCTGTTAGTCTATAAGGTGTCACAGGACTCTTTGCTGCTTTTACAGATCCAGACTAACACAGCTACCCTTTCTGATACTAAATACTTTTGAAGTTCTGGGCCAAAGAGGTTTGCTCAGAGTCATAAAGGAAGTCTATATCAGTACTTGGAACTGAACAAGATTTCCTGAGTCCCAGTTCAGCGCCTTAACCACAAGACCATCCTTCCTCTCATTTTGACACAGCCCTACATTGGAAGTGTGGTGGAGGTTCACCACCAAAGGAGGACTATGAGTGCATACTGCCTTCCAGAGCTTCCCAGGTTCTATCTTAAAGGTTGCTCCATACTCCCCACTGTGCGACTGGTCATCTCTGCAAGGCAGCAGGTGTGAGGATTTGGAGCCAAAGGTCTTGCCTACTCTTGTACCCTCCCAGACCTCTTTAAGACAGTAGCCAGTGAGCAAGACCAGCAGTTGTGCCTGGTCCTTATTCAGGGTGCACAAGGGGAGAGGCTTCTTACTCCTTCCATCTCTTCATGGCACTTGAAGGTGGAATCTTGCCTTCTGTACTTTATGCTCTCACACTGGGACATTAGTAAAGACATTTAATGTCACCATAGCTTCTGTAATTCATTGGATGTGTTCTAAAACTTTTCTCCCAGACATTGGACCAACTCCTGGACTCAATGCCCAGAGACCTGTGATGGGCACAATATAAATTCTTGGATGGATGGAGGCAGAGATTCCTGAACAAAGCCCTGTTAAAAGACCATGCCCAGGAGATTTCCATGGATGCAGAGGGGATAGAATCCTCACTTTTTGCAGAGCACCACATATTCAGTCACTCTTGTCCCTCTTCCATAAAACCTATCTGTTCTGTTTTTGAAATGGCTGTTTCCTAACTCTTAGGTGCTAAAATAGGCTAGACTCTTCTTTTCTACTTTTTAAACAACTTCAAAAGTGCTGATGTTAAACTGCTAATTTTAAAGATATTTTCCTATTTTGCTGAAGTGCTTTTGGCTCACTGTTTATTGAACATACCCATCTAAGAATGATGCACTCAGAATGGAAGGAAGGGTTAAGAAGGGCATACAAGCATAAAACCTCTCATTTAGGAAGATGAGCTTCATAGCAAGCTTCATTTGCCTGAACACCCACTGTTAGTGGTAGGTTTCATAGAGTCATAGATTCTAAAGCCAGACGGCACCAATGTGATTTTCTAGTCTGGCCTCCTGTACAACACAGGTGATACAACTTCTCCAAAATAATTCCTAGAACATATATTTTAGAGAAACATCCAATCTTGATTTAAAAATTGTTAGTGGTGGAGAATCCACTATAATCCTTGTTGTTCCAATGGTTAACTACCTTCATTGTAAAAAATTTGCACCTTATATCCAGTCTGAATTTATCTAGCTTCAACTTCCATGGATCATGTTATATTTTTCTTTGCTAGACTAAAGAGCCCATTATTAAATATTTGTTCCCCACTGCAGGTACTTATAGACTGTAATCAACCTTCTCTTTGTGAAGATAAATAGATTGAGTTCCTTGAGTATATCACTACAAGACATATTTTCTAGTTCATTCTCATGATTCTTTTCTGAATCCTATCCAATCTATCAACATCTTTCTTGAATTGTTGACACCAGAACTGAATATAGTATTCCAGAAGCGATTACATAAGTACCAAATACAGAATTAAAATAGCTTCTCTCCTCCTACTTGAGAGTCTCCTTTTTTATGCATCTCAGTGTCATATTTGCCATTTTGCTACAGCATAGCACTTAGAGGTCATGTTCAGCTGATTATCAGTCATGACCCCAACTCTTTTTCAGAGTCACTGCTTCCCAGGATAAAGTACATCATCTTGTAGATATGTCCCACATTCTTTGTTCCCAGATGTATACATTTACGGCTAGCCATATTAATTAATTAGTCGTGATTAATTGTAATGCAGTAGCAGCTAGGACCCTCAGTCATGGATCAGACCCATGCAAAACTAGAGGTGCATATCATTGCTAGTGATACTTTTTGAAAATTTGGCCCCAGTTGACCCAACTAAGGTTACACAGGAACTCTGTGTGGCAGGGACAGGAATAGAAGTTGGATTTCCTGATTCGGGGTCCTTTACCTTAAAGAGAATCTACAAATAAGGATGTCGAATCTTCAGCAAAAGTTTCTTCAATTCTAAATGTTAGTTACCTCATTATATTCCTTCAAATTCCAACTTAAAACTGAAATTTTTGGTTTATGTTCATTTCTTTGAGCTGTTAACAGATGTGTCACAAAAATTCCTAGATATGTGTTACATTATTTTATTTGCAAGCTCTGCTCTATTTATAGCTCTGTAGTAGGCACCTAGCTAGAATGATTAGAAAGAAACTTTTGTTCTCATGTATCATAAACACCATAAACATCCTAGAATTATTTTATGTTTTTAGGCTTTTATGTTATCTTTGCATTATATTTTTTTTCATGTGAAAGTATGGCATGGCCAGTGACTGACTGTGGCTTCACTATTGGTAGCAAAGCTAGAATGACTAAAGCTAGCTCAGATATGTCTAGACATGCTGCGCTCACACCTCTGATTCAGTATAGACAAAATCCTAGCAGTAAAGCAGAACTGAGGTGTCTGCTCAGTTAATACCTTTTATCAGGGACAACAGACATAAGAAAGGAGGTTGTTTAATTTAGAATCATAGACTTTAAGATCAGAAGGGACCATTATGATCGTCTAGTCTGACCTCCTGCACAACACAAGTCGCAGAATCCCACCCACCCACTCCCACAACAAACCCCTAACCGAGGTCTGAGCCACTGAAGTTCTCAAATCATGGTTTAAAGACTTCAAGGTGCAGAGAATCTTCAAGCAAGTGACCAATGTCCCATGATACAGAGGAAGGCGAACCCCCCCCAGGACCTCTGCCAATCTGCCCTGGAGGAAAATTCCTTCCCAACCCCAAATATGGTGATCAGCTAAACCCTGAGCATGTGGGAAGACTCACCAGCCAAATACCCAGGAAAGAATTGTCTGTAGTAACTCAGATCCCACCCCATCTAACATCCCATCACAAGCCATTGGGCATATTTACCGTTAATAGTCAAAAATCAATTAATTGCCAAAATTAGGCTATCCCATCATACCATCCCCTCCATAAACTTATCAAGCTTAGTCTTAAAGCTGCCCCCACTACTCCCCTCGGAAGGCTGCTCCAGAACCTCACCCCTCTGATGGTTAGACACCTTCGTCTAATTTCAAGTCTAAACTTCCTGATGGTCAGTTTATGTCCATTTCTTCTTGTGTCCACATTGGTACTGATCTTAAATAAGTCCTCTCCCTCCTTGGTATTTATCCCTCTGAAATACATATATAGAGAAATCATATCTTCCCTCAGCCTTCTTTTGGTTAGGCTAAACAAACCGAGAAATTTGAGTCTTCTTTCATAAGACAGGTTTTCCATTCCTCAGATCATCCTAGTAGCCCTTCTCTGTACCTGTTCCAGTTTGAATTCATCCTTCTTAAACATGGGAAACCAGAACTGCACACAGTATTCCAGATGAGTCTCACCAGTGCCTTGTATAACGTACTAACACCTCCTTATCTCTACTGGAAATACCTCGCCTGATGCATCCCAAGACCGCATTAGCTTTTTTCATGGCCATATCACATTGGCGGCTCATAGTCATCCTGTGATCAACCAATACTCCAAGAGGTCCTTCTCCTCCTCTGTTACTTCCAAATGATGCATCCCCAGTTTATAACAAAAATTCTTGTTATTAATCCCTAAATGCATGACCTTGCACTTTTCACTATTAAATTTCATCCTATTACTATTACTCCAGTTTACAAGGTCATCCAGATCTTCCTGTATGATATCCTGTCCTCTCTGTATTGGCAATACCTCCCAGCTTTGTGTCATCCGCAAACTTTATTAGCACATTCCCACTTTTTGTGCCAAGGTCAGTAATAAAAAGATTAAATAAGATTGGTCCCAAAACCGATCCCTGAGGAACTCCACTAGTAACCTCCCTCCAGCCTGACAGTTCACCTTTCAGTATGACCCATTGTAGTCTCCCTTTAACCAGTTCCTTATCCACCTTTCAATTTTCATATTGATCCCCATCTTTTCCAATTTAAGCTAATAATTCCCCATGTGGAACCGTATCAAATGCCTTACTGAAATCGAGGTAAATTAGATCCACTGCGTTTCCTTTGTCTAAAAATCTTTACCTTCTCAAAGAAGGAGATCAGGTTGGTTTGGCACGATCTACCTTTTGTAAAACCATGTTGTATTTTGTCCCAATTACCATTGACCTCAATGTCCTTAACTACTTTCTCTTCAAAAAATTTTCCAAGACCTTGCATACTACAGATGTCAAACTAACAGGCCTATAGTTACCCGGATCACTTTTTTCCCCTTTCTTAAAAAAATAGGAACTATGTTAGCAATTCTCCAGTCATACATGTACAACCCTGAGTTTACAGATTCATTAAAAATCTTGCTAATGGGCTTGCAATTTCATGTGCCAGTTCCTTTAATATTCTTGGATGAAGATTATCTGGGCCCCCGATTTAGTCCCATTAAGCTGTTTGAGTTTTGGATGTGGTAATATCTACCTCTATATCCTCATTCCCATTTGTCATCCTGCCATTATCCCATAGCTTCTCATTAGCCTCATTAAAGACTGAGACAAAGTATTTGTTTAGATATTGGGCCATGCCTAGATTATCCTTAACCTCCATTCCATCTTCAGTGTTTAGCAGTTCCACTTCTTCTTTCTTTATTTTCTTCTTATTTATATGGCTATAGAACCTTTTACTGTTGGATTTAATTCCCTTTGCAAGGTCCAACTCTTCATGGCTTTTGGCCTTTCTCACTTCATCCTTACATGTTCTGACCTCAATAAGGTAGCTTTCCTTGCTGATCCCTCCCATCTTCCTCTCGTTGTAGGCTTTCTCCTTTTTCTTAATCATCTCTGAGATGCTTGCTCATCCAGCTTTGTCTACAACTTCTTCCTATGATTTTTTCCCCCTTTCTTGGGTTGCAGACTTCTGATAGTTTCTGCAACTTTGACTTGAAGTAATTCCAGGCCTCCTCTGCCTTTAGGGATCCATAAATTCTTCAGTACAATCTACTTCCCCAACTAATTTCCTTAATTTTTTAAAGATAGCCCTTTTGAAATAAAAAACCCTAGCCACAGATCTATTTTTGTTTATCCTTCCTGTGGCAAGGCGATGACTCACCAGCGCAATGCCTCCTACTGGTCGGCCTTGGAATTAGCTCTTTCAGCTTCGCACGCCCTCTGCAGGCTGGAGTCTCTCCTGCTGCTGTCCCCAGCAGTAACCCCTCACTCTGGGTCTCCCCTCCCAGGGAAGCCTCAATCCTCATCCCCACCTTGCCTCATTGGCTACTGCCAGTCTCCATTTAGCCCCCACTCACTGGGGCAGACAGCAGTCTGTAAACGCCACTCATCATCAGCAAGGGGGATTGGACCAGCTGCCTCTGCCTATTTCTGGGCTGCCCCTCTGCAGCCCTAGTACCCTTTTGTGGGCCCTTAACTCGGCCTGCAGCCTGGGGCTTTGCTAGGCTGAAGCTCCCCAGCTCTCTCTGCCCTTCCCCAGTACTGCTCCATCCTAGGTACCCTCCTCAGCTTCCCAGGCAGCCAGGTCCTTCTCTCTCTAGGGAGCTAGAGAGAGTGTTCTTTTTTTTCAGTCT
This sequence comes from Chelonoidis abingdonii, assembly GCF_003597395.2. Lineage (NCBI taxonomy): Eukaryota > Metazoa > Chordata > Testudines > Testudinidae > Chelonoidis > Chelonoidis abingdonii. Next base: position 27,014,491 of record NC_133771.1, on the reverse strand, counting down.
CTGGCTCTCAGCCCTCTTATAGGGCCAGCCATGACCTGATTGGGACGTGGTTCCACCTGTGGCTGCTTCCCCCAATCAGCCAAGCATTTGTCTGCCACAGACCTCTCCAGGGCTGCTTTAACCCCCTCAAGGAAGGAGCAGGGTGACTACCCCACTACACACCCTCCCCCTTAAGAATGTGCGGGTAGGGGTGGGGAGAGGAATCCCTATTGTCCCAGTGTCCCTCGCAGCTGGACCCGCAGGGGATCCCGCTCCTGCTGGAGGCTCTCCACTATTTGGAGCCACGTGCTTCCCTCTATTACAGTCTGAGTCCCCACCATAGCTCTCTTAGCCCCTGCATGGGTTTCTCTCTCTGTATGAGATTCCACTGTAGCCCTCTTGGCTCTTGTATGGGTTCCCTGGTTCAGCTGTGGCCTTTCTGCCCCAGCCCCTTTGCCATTGGGGGCCTAAGTCCACACTGCCACTTCTCTTTGGCTGGTCTCAGGCCCTCAGCCCTCTTCTAGGTCCAGTCATGGCCTGATTGGGGCGTGGCTCCACCTGTGGCTGCTTCTCCCAATCAGCCTAGCAATTCTCCGCCACAGCCCTCTGCAGGGCTGCTTTAACCCCCTCAAGGCAGGAGCAGGGTGACCACCTCACTACACTTCCATTTATTCTTAACTGTATTAGCTCATGATCACTCGAACCACTTCAAAAGGACTTTGCACTTCAAAAGGACTTTGTCTAATAACAATCATCCCAAGTGTGATATGGGTTGCAACTGTGAGCTGAAAGTCCCCACATGAAAGTGGATCGATCTCAAAGGAATTTTTGAGTCAATGCAAAGGTGTAATACACACACAAAAATAAGTGAAACTGTTTAGCAAAAGTACAATGCTGGATGAAATTTTAGGCAGACTGAACATATACCACTTAGTAGAGAAGGATCACCAGGTGCATTAAAGAAACCTGAATGGAACACTTGAAGAGGCTGAAAGCAATGGGATATGATTGGGACAGCCTGGAAAGCTGAAAGGGTTAAAGTGGAGACAGGAGAAAGTGCTTTCCAGAAATGTAAGATATGTTTTTTATTCTGTGTAACTAAACCTAAGGAGAACCTTATCTAATCAAGCTCTACAAAGTGTCAGACTAAATATTTCTTGCACACTTGTTTCCTTTGTCTCAATTTGATCTTCTCTTGCTATTCTTAATATAGCTATTATTATTATATTATTATTTTATTTTATTTATTCATTGTTAATTTAGTGTTACAATAGAGCCTAGAGATCTCAGCTGAGACAAAGGTACAGTTTTGTTAGGCACTATACAAAAATTAAACTAGCTCTGCTTATAAATATGAGCGATTAGGTGCCATCAGGTGTACCACCAGGTCTACCCACATAAGTTTTTAAGTACAAATGCTGAGTTTCCTTACAAATCAAAATACGACACACTTTTTGAGGCACATATGGTACAGCCCACACTGCTGCATTCACCACAGCAAAATGTGTTTTAGGCTTCTATTGTGCACATTGTTTTGAAGCACATTTTCTCACATGTCAGCTTTTGATGCTGTCACATCTTTCTATTCACAGTGCATTGTGCACTGACAAACATCACTAGGAATGAAGATAAAAAATAACAGCATGAGGAGCGCAAGCTCTATTTTTATGAGGATAACTGAAAACTCAGAGCAGAAAAATTATATGGACAATTGTTGGTACCATGGCCTCACTCAAAGCCAAAAGGCAGAAAGCAGTAGAGAAAATTAAACTGATGAAAGAGTTATCTTGAGTTCTCACCTTGCTGTACAAATACTGACTGCTGGTTGCAGGAATTAGTGGACAAAACCAGTACCCCATATACTACTGTATACCTATATAGTTATATGTTGTGCCAGTAGCCTTGAGTATAATGATCACAGAAAATCTAAATCCCCATCTTCACGCCTCTCTTTAAAGTGCCTCACTAGCTGTTGGCATTATACAAATAATAATAATAATACGATACAGGTTATGAAATCTTGTCAGATAAGGAGAAAGGATGCTATTAAGGAGGGCGTTTGCAGTTGATTTTGTTATTTCCTGCAATTTGTAAAGTGACATAGGGGAAGTAAATGATACAGAATTAATCTTAATGACTCTTGTTCAGGTATTTTAAAATAAAATGCAAACTGAAGTATATGGAGTTTGTGTTTACCACAGCTCTTAAAATAATATTAAAAGTTATAGACGTTCATTAGCATTCTTCAAAAAACCATTATGCCAGGAAAATAGGACCATGTAATGTAAAAACTTTCCCTTTCATATCTTAGCATATGTTTTCTTGACACAACAATTCATAGCCACTGTATTGAAATGTGCTTCATGTGCCATAATGCCAGATGATCTCCAGCCCTGAGTCTACCCATAGGCAGCCTTTTACCCTTTCATACCAAACTACTAATTATCCATGAACATGTTTCTGAAGCTAACAACTCGTCCAAATCTTGATTTTTGCAGGCAGTGTCCCCTATAAAAAAAGGTCTTTTTGTCCCTTGTGATCGCATACTCTCCTCTCCCACACTAATCACAAGTTTCCTAAATTTTTGTAACAGTGATCCAGCCTTCAGAGAAAGAAAGAAAAAAGAAAGAAAGAAAGAAAGAAAAAAATGTTGTTTCTTTGAAAAATGAACTGCTCCATTTCATTAGGAATGGGAGAAACACCTCAGATAAAATAAGAATGTGTTTCCCAAATTCGAAAGTTTCTGAGGTCTCAAAAATGAAGATACATTTTTTCTAAGATTTTTCCTTTTGTAGAACTCCCAGGTTTCAGAGCTATGACTGGAAATCTTACTGCTAAAGCATCCTGAGAAAACCTTGTTTTCACAAACATAGGATTCTATCTATGCCAGCATTGCAAACACCAGTTCAACTCCACCAGTGATAGTAATGGCAGAAGACCTAGTGTATATTGGCCACCAACTGCCATAGGAGTTTTAAACGTGTCACATAACCTCGCTCAGAATAGGTCTAATCAACACCTAGTTGAAAATGTATGAGACAGCCAGAGGCCTGTCTATTCTAGGTCTCCCAAATTGATGAGCATTAGCAGAACTTAACTAGTATTGGAAAGAGTAGGAAAGTTTTGGATAATTTTCAGGGCATAAGGATCTGATCCTGTGGCTTCCAAAGTGATTAAGGATGATGGGACTTGAGGGTACCTATCAGTCCCTATTTTTGCTGTCTTGGTTAAACATTCAATCAGAATCCAAACTTTTGGGTGCTCATCTGTGTGGAACTTGAACTTTGAAAGTTTTTTACATGGTACCAGTTATCCTGCTTTTCCAAAAAACAATTTGGGATGGCTGTTGAAAGGGTGAATATACACAGGTTTGTAGAATGAATGTTTGCATTACAAACATTGTTTCTGCCCTCATGAGAAGTTACTTCCCTGTCCTCATTCTTAACACTTGCAGTGGGATTATAGCCTTCATAGCAAAGGCCATAGATAGGATCTGGGGAAGATGATTTTAGGTCTCACATCTGGCTTAACCCTGTAATTCCACTGTTCTTCCCTCTCTGATATGAATTTCCCAGAACTTTATTTAGTGTTTAAAATACACAGAATCCCCTATGTTTATTTTGATCTGAGTTAAATAAACTGAAGCTTTAACCCACTTATATAGTTCATTGGTGGTTTATGCCCCAAAGCCACAAAGGATGACATAAGGCCCAGTTGCTCACTCAGTTGCTTTTCAGGAAGTCACCTATGGCTCTGCATAATTTATAGGTGACCAATCTTTTATTTAACAGCAGCTCATCTTACAGAAGGGTTGATACACTTGGACACCAAACTAAGGAAGAAATGTCAAATCTGACAGTGTCAAGGAAAAAAGAACACCTTTTCTGTTTCCTGAAACCTCAGGACTAGGATGGGGTAGTGGTTTTATTTCTTTAAGAAAGTGTATGTAAGCAGGATTTACGATGTACTACACAGATGCGAAATGTTACCTGAAGTGAGAAATATTTTGAATTTTTGAATTTCTATTCAACGAGTCAGTTCCTAGTCTCTATAAATAGTAATTCAACGGAGAAAATAGTGAGTTTGTAGCTTAAAAATGTAAATCTTCTCCATGGGAGATTATTTTCCTTAATGTAAGAAACTGCAGTTAATAATTTCCAGCAAGGCCTTCTTTCTGTGAGTGCCATCTCTGAATTAACCCAATTTTGTAAGTAAGCAAGAAACACAAAAAAAAATACAGGTTTAGTTTTCTGTTATAAGGACTGGATCAAAAATAAGCACCAAAACACACTGCTACGTATGAAGGAATCATTACAAATGGATTTTACTATACTATCTATGTTAGTGGCAAAATTACAGACACAACTTTCCACTCACATCTCAGCTTGGATATTCTGCTCTGCCTGTGCCTGATCTTCCTTCCTTTTAAGTCAGTGGTGGGGGGAGTAGGCCCCAAATATGTGCCAAAATGTCACTGATGTCAATGAGAAAGACAATGCAGGTGAGGTAATATCTTTTACTGGACCATCCTCTGTTGGTGAAAAAGACAAGGTCATCTTCAGGTCAGCTATGTGGAGCTCAAAAGCTTGTTTCTTTTACTAACAGAAGTTGGTCCAAAAAAAGATATTACCTCATCTACCTCCTCTCTCTCATATCCTAGGCCCAACATGGCTATAACACCACTGCAAACAACTGATGTCAATGGCACTTCCTTGCAGATAGGGATAGCAGACTATGTCGTCTGTGGTGAAATCCTGGTCCCACAAAATTCAGTGGCAAAACTCCTCACTCCATATCTCTGTGAGGATTTGAGAGGATAATTTTGTTGTAACTATATGAACTAGGCCGTAGTGGCTATAAGGGAATGCTGCAGCTCTGTTGAGTACATAATAATAATAATAGGTTAGAGAGTAGCAGCCATGTTAGTCTGTATCTGCAAAAAGAACAGGAGTGCTTGTGGCACCTTAGAGACTAACTAATTTATTTGAGCATAAGCTTTCGTGGGCTACAGCCCACTTCATTGGAGGCATGCAGTGGAAAATACAGTAGGAAGATATACATATACACAGAGAACATGAAACAATGGGTGTTACCGTACACACTATAAGGAGAGTGATCAGTTAAGATGAGTCATTATCAGCAAGAAAGAAAAAGAACTGTTTGTAGTGGTAATAAAAATGGCCCATTTCCAGCAATTGACAAGAAGATGTGAGGAACTGTAAGGGGGTGGAGGGGTATAAGCACGGGGAAATAGTTTTACTTTGTGTAATGGCCAATCCACTCCCAGTCTTTATTTAAGCCTAATTTAATAGTGTCCAATTTGCAAATTAATTCCAATTCAGCAGTCTCTGATTGGAGTCTGTTTTTGAAGTTTTGTTGTTCTAATATTGTGACTTTTAGGTCTGTAATTGAGTGGCCAGGGAGATTGAAGTGTTCTCCAACTGACTTTTGAATGTTATAATTCTTGACGTCTGATTAGTGTCCATTTATTCTTTTGCACAGAGACTGTCCGGTTTCGCCAATGTACATGGCAGAGGGGCATTGCTGGCACATAATGGCATATATCACCTTGGTAGATGTGCAAGTGAACAGGCCTCTGATAGTGTGGCTGATGTGATCAGGTCCTATGATGGTATCCCCTGAATAGATACGTGGACAGAGTTGGCAATGGGCTTTGTTGCAAGGATAGGTTCCTGGGTTAGTGCTTTTGTTGAGTGGAATGTGGTTGCTGGTGAGTATACTAGAAACACCTCAGAAGTTTTGGCTCTTCAGGTAACCATCATTTGTCTAGAGAACTGAACTTATATGCTTTTCTTTGATACAGAAAATCAAGGTGGAAATCTTGTGAGAAGTTTTCTTATGATTAGTGCCCTACCAAATTCACGGACCATTTTGGTAAATTTCATGGTCATAGGATTTTAAAAATCATAATTTTATGATTTCAGCTATTTACATCTGAAATTTCAGGGTGTTGTAATTGTAGGCGTCCTGACCCAGAAAGGAGTTGGGAAGCTGCAAGGTTATTGTAGGGGGGATTGCAGTACTTCTACCCTTACTTCTGCCCTCCGGCTGGTGGTGCTGCCTTCAGAGCTGGGCAGCTGGAGAGCGGTGGCTGCTGTCTGGCAGCCCAGTTCTGAAGGCAGAGCTGCTGCCAGCAGCAGCGCAGAAATAAGGATGGCATGGTATGATATAGCTATGCTTACGTCTGCACTTTTCCCTGCAAAGCTGGGCCCTCATTCAGCAGCTACCACTCTCCAGCCACCCAGCTTGAAGGCAGCAGCGCAGAAGTAAGGATACCATGGTATGGTATTGCTACCCTTACTTCTGCACTGCTGCTGGCAGGGTGCTGCCTTCAGAGCTCGGCACCCGGCTAAAAGCCACCACTCTCCAGGCACCCAGCTCTGAAGGCAATGCTGAAGTAAGGGTAGCAATATTGCGACCCCCCTAAAATAACCTTGCCACCCCCCTGCAACCCCCTTTTGGCTCAGGACCTGCAAGTGCTGGTCATTGTGAAATCTGTATGGTGTAGGGTAAAAGCACACAAAAGACCAGATTTCACAGGGGAGACCAGATTTCACAGTCTGTGATGTGTTTTTTTTATGGCCATGAATTTGGTAGGGCCCTATTTATGAGATTTCCAGTGCATCCCAAAAATAAGGTGCCAATAATTTGTTTGCCATCATATTTGCTATGTTATTGCAAAATGGGAAAATGATACTTAGGGACCTTTGGTAAGTGCGCTGAGATACGGGAATTGACAGTATTGTGTGCTGAGGTTTCTATGGTATATCTCTTTGGTTGGTAAGCATTCACAGTACTCATGGTACTACTTGATGGAGTAAGTGCTAATCAAAGTGAACAATAGCTATACATGGAATATTATTACAGTATCATCATTAATATTATTGATTCTCATCCCAGCCAAAACCAGGGATGTGCAAAAGAAAATAAGCAACAGAAAAGAAAAGAAACAGGACTATGGGAACTTTTAGTGCACACCAGCAGGCTCAACACAGGCCAGTTAGTGCATGACACATTTGTACTGAGTGCAATATATACCCCACTAGTGCAGACAAATGCATTGTGTAGACAAGTCCCAAATTATTTGCCCAAGGCCAGATAGGAGCTCTGTAACTGAACAGGGACTTCAGTGCAGGTTTCCTAAGTGAGTTCCTTAACCACTGGATCATCTTCCCTCTTAGGGGGAAGTTCACTGAGGAAAGCTTTACAGAGGTGACTTCCCCTTGTGCTCCCCCCAACCCCCATGGGTTTTCCTGTGGAAGAGGGTGATCCAGCCCTTTTGATCAGAACTTTACCAGAAAACTCGTACGAAAGCCTTTTCCCCCAAAATTTCTCATCTCCATTTCTGTGGACTTGCCCTGCGTGCACTCCAGTGTAATGGAGACAAATACTTGGTCCATTTTTCCCCCATTGTAAATAGATATATATCCAATAGACTGAAACAGCTGTATTGTCTGTGTGCAGCCCCAACCTTCACATTGAACTTTTTGACTTTTGCTGCTTTGTGTTTTAGTTTCAACATAATTTAAACATTTTTATTTTTCTAAAAACCATTTTTGTGTCCATGAATGGATGCTCCTAATACTTTCAGAAGAAAAGCAGAGAATAACAACTCAGTATACACTTCATTGTAACCCTTGTGGACACTGTTAACTGAAATTTCTTATTTGCCTCAAACGCTTTTCTGGCAGCGTGCAGTTTGCTTCAGTGCTGGAGACAACTGACCAAACTATTATGGGACGGATGAGCTGTATTTTACTTAAGAAAATAGCCAGGCTCGTTATCACAGAGGGTTCTTACTATAACTTGGTCCACTCTGGCTCAAAGTTCACAGGCCACATTCTAATGGTAAGAAAGCTACCGGGGAGCTTGCTCTGTGGTCAATAACAGGTGGAAAAGATTAACCCTTTGAGAGTCATGCCCCTCAGAACTCCAGGGGTCATGACATGTAAGGCAGGGTCTGTTGTCATCAGTGAACAGACAAGCCCATTCAAGGCCTTTTGCTGGATTTATTATGCACATCACAAAGCACTCAGTGAAATAATGTTTTGCTCTCTTCCTCCAATTTGTGTCATTCCCTGGAGCCGATCTAGATAAATGAAGTAGGAAAATACAGATAACACAGGTTAGCTACTGAAAGCACAATAATCCTATGTCTATCACCCCAGTGCCTTTATTGACTGTTGCTAAAGCTGTTTTCCCTATGTGTTATCACTATTCTTTTTGATCTCCTTGGGCTAATTCAAAAATAGGCTTGGCACAATTCCGTTTGTATTTTATAAATAATTTTGACACATGATATTGATGTTTATTGTTAAGATTTATTATCTATGTACATTTTCACAGTTGTGCAAAATTATGGGTTTTAAGGATTTTTTTCTATTGTTATCAATTAAAATTTTCACAGTTCTGAAAAATTAAGAGGGTTCAGACAATAATTATTTACTGACAGTAAATGCTGAGCTTCAAGAAGGTAAAGGTTTATAACTGTTGAAACATAAATTGTCAATATTATGTGTCAAATCATGCAAAATAAATCTCTCCTTAAATCAAAATCTAAGAAGTTCTCAAGCAGCATTATTCTTACTTAGCTTATCTGTAAATTTCGATGATTACTGATGGAAGTATTGTTTTATCAGTTTGTGGGTGTACAGTGAAATTGACGTTTACTGATGTCTACTGATATAAATCTAATTCTTCCAAGCCCATTCATAAAATACAGTCTTTGGTCTTTTAAAACTCCACTGCATAGCTGAAACATATAGTCTGAATTAAAGACCAGATAATTAAGAATAATTTATCTTATATTATAACCCTTTTTTAAAGGACATTTGACTAAAGCAAGCCCTCTGCAGTATTAGCCACAATTCTTCTGCCATCCTCCTCCAAGGGCTCAGTAATCTGCAGGAGGGAAGGGATAGCGATGAGTGTACTCTGTGGCTTCACCTTTCTTACAGGGCAAAAGAGGTCGATGACAGAAATCCTTGTCCAGTTGAAGTCAATGGCAAAACTCAATTTCACTTCAGTCAGGCCAGGATTTCACCTTACAGATGAAGGGTTTAATTTTGTGTTAAACTATGGAGCCTGAGCTGGGCTACACTCAGGCTAAACATCCTATATTTTAAAATATTTTCCTTACCTGTTCCTCATAACATCTTAGATCGTTATCACTGAATGACTGTCATAAATTGAATGTTTGTGTACAAATGGAAACTCCTGGCATTTCATTCAGATTAGGCAATGAAAACTTTTGAGCGTCTTGTTCTGATGAACTAATACAATACTGTTATGTTTGTGTTTCTAACACTATGGGGAACATTTAACCCCTCCCCATCCCCTTCAAATTGTCTACATTTGCATATTTTTAAAATGCATAATTGAAACATATCATAGCAGATGGAGCTTTATGAAAACTGACATTAAAGTGGAAGAAGCACTCAAATGTAAATTTACATTATTTTGCAGAATTCTTTAAAGGGACCCCCATCAACTTAACATCACATTTACGGCTGAATGTTTTTCACATGTAACACTGTATGTTACCAGAAATGAAAAAAAAATCGAGGGAAAATATTTTTCACCCTTTTTTCAGCTTTTGTTTTGTTTTTTAGTTTTTTCACGTAGCACATCTGATAGCACTTTGGTCTAGATCGATAAAGGGATTTAGGTACCTAATTGCCACTTTAGATGCCTAAATCCAAAATTTAGATCCTCAAAACTCCTGTGCAGCTGCTGTGTAACTCTTGGGTATGTAAATTGCCACTAGTGGGCATGTGCAACGCTGCTTAAATCCCAGCCTATTTTGGCTGCAGGGCCCAATTCAAGAGGTAATCTCAGAGCATGCCTAATCCAGGCACGCTCTGCTAATAGCTTAGTGGTTAGTGCTTGTGCCTTGTTAATGACCTGGTGGCTAGAGCACTTATCTGCACTGTGGGAGAGGCAGGTTCAAATCTCCATTCTGGGTGATTTATAATAGGGATTCAGCCACATGTCTCCTAGATAAGTGCCCTAGCCTCTGGATATTCTGAGGTGGGTTGCTCTCCCTTGCACCTACTGAAGCTGTTCCATTCCATAAGAAATACTTAAATATTCACTGGGGCAGAGAGAGAGAGTAAGAATGACTCTAGAACCAAGTGGCTAGTGCACTCTCCTGGGATATCCAGGTTCCAGTCCCCCATGGTAGAGGCAGCTTTCTCCACCAGGTGTTTTTCTGGGGGTGTAACAACAGCCCCTCCATGAACGACAGGTGCTATGCAGACAGAAACACTCTTTATTGTTTTAGCTATGACAGTCAGGGGTGTGTTTTTCACACCGCTAACTGACATACCTATGCTGGTATAAATAGTAAGAGTAGACCAATGCTAACATTCCTCTTACATTGTATAGGGAACCTCAGTACCTCACTTGGAGCTGTGGATTCCACTCAGTGGCAAGGCATCTAAAGTCAGGTATTGCAATGCTTGAGCCTAAACCTAAATCCTCTTTGTGGATCTAGCTCTTTGGGTAGACTAAGTTTCACTATTACTTGGTCTATTTCCCTTGCTGTTTTTTGAATGTAACAATCGGGGAGAGAAAAACATTTTGTAAAATAGGAAATTATCATGGTTAAAACTCCAAAAATTGGCACAGTGACTCTAGGGGAAGTATAGTAATTGTAATGACTTTAAAGTCATGTTTTAAATCATGCTGAATTTCAAGTTGCCTATTTTAAGCTTACATTTATATACAGTAACTGGATTATCTTTATTCCTGACGCTTACCCCAATCACCCTGTCTACTAAAATGTGTATACTGTTCAGCTTGGACACCTTCATGGAACTGGATTTGAAGCATATAATAATTGACAATTTATTTTCTTCTTCCTCTGGGCTCACATTAGAAATACTGATCATGGTATTAACAGATGTGTTTCAAAACCCAAAGGGAATATCTGGCCTTTTATAGGAGAGAGGACTCAGTTGCAATGTCTGGATCTGGATTAGAACTCTTCCAAAGTTCAAGGCTGTTTGGAGCTAGAATTTTGAGATGATGGGGCTTACCAGAACCAGCATTGGATTAAAGCATAAGACCTATAAGCCTATGCCTAAGGCCCCAGCTCGTGGAGTTCTGATTGCATCAAAATCTAAATTTTCATTAAAAAATGTTTTTATCGTTCATGGTTGTGAAGGAAAGCTTGAAAATATGACCTGAATGTAAATAAATCAGTGATGTCTGGGTATGGAAACAGACTGAAGCACTAGTTCTGAGAGTTGTGAACTGCCCCAGGCATCTCTATGGGGTGTTATCTCCAAGACCTGTTGCGCTGAGGGACTCTGCCAATACCACCCCCTAGAAGATTCTATACATAGCTGGAAGGAAAGAAAATGCAGAAGGCCTGGCCCACCCATCCAAGCAAATGCACCAGGCTGCTAGGCCAAGTACTAGAGACAGAGCCGGTGCAACCATTTAGGCAGACTAGGAGGCTGCCTAGGACGCCAAGATTTTGGGGCTCCAAAAAGCAGCGCCCCCCCCAATTTTTTTTTAAATGGTTGAGCGGCCCACTGCTGCTGGGATGGAGAGGGTGTCTGAGCTGCCGGAGGCAGCGGCAGCCCAGGGTGTCCCCTGGGTCACTGCGCCATCGTGGCAGCAGGCAGCCCAGGGGTTCCACAGATCAGCGCGCTGCCAGCGGCAGCCCAGGGGTTCCCCTGGGTCAGCGCGCCGCCGGCAGCCCTGGGGCTCCACTGCGCAGTCGCTGCTTCGCTTCTCCTGCCTCCCAGGCTTGCAGCGCCAATCAGCTGTTTGGTGCTGCAAGCCTGGGAGGAGAATTAGAGCAGGACAGCATGCTCCGGGAGGATGGCGGATCCAGAAGTGAACTGGGGTGGCCGAGGTACCACAGGGCTCCTCAGGCCAGTGGGGTGGGGAGCGTGCCAGTAGGGTGGGCGGGGAGCTGGCACGGGGTGGGGCACACTTCGGGGGGGGGGAGCTTGGGCAGCTGCTGCAGGGCTGGGGGCCTCAAGGTGGAAGTTTCGCCTAGGGTGTGAAACTTCCTTGCACCGGCCCTGACTAGAGAGCATTGCTGTGGCCATGCCTACCTCTCTGGGAGGTGAGGGGTACCTGCCACTGCCTTTTCAAGTGGGTTGAATAACCCTTGTACAGGCTTGGAGTGTGGCTGCAGAGCTACAGGGACCCTATGTCATGGTGTACCTGGTGCCACAAATTGCATTAATCCAGCTCTGACAGTGAGGTTTGGATCCAAATCATGAATTCATCCAGCCATTATTCTATCCACCCATCCACCCACAACCTATTATTATGGGCAGGTATTTATGCAAAAATAGCATAAAGAGCTTCAGAATTGGTTGCGGGCTATTCATTAAAAAACCCGGGGCACTGTTGAGGTACAAAATACACATGGCAAGAGGGGATGTAGCTAGTCTGTGGTGCTTTTTACAGTAGCTTCCCTTTTTAGTGTGAGGTGCCATCTTTCCGCTGGGACGCAAACCTGAGTGCCCGAACTTTTGTAGTCATTAGGAATGCCATGATCCCGGCCGAGGTTTGCGGTTTTTTTACAATCAGTTTCCTATTTTCTAAATGTTTTTCCTCTCCCTTGATGCTGAGTGAAAGACTTCAGGGAAACAGCTGACTAAATGATTGACTAACGGTAAGGGAAACTAATTGGCCCACTAACAACAAAGGAAACTGACTGACTATATGCAAAGAGTTGTCAAATGTCCAGCTGAAAAAAATGGAGAAATCTTCCTCTGTGATAGGCTTGATACAGCTCCCACTGGGATCAATATCCAAACTCGCACTGATTTCACTGGTGGAGGTTATTTTGCATGCAAGCAGGTGAAAAATATTCTGTCAGAGCTTTGATCTGAATCCCCCCTGTATTTTTAGTCAGAGTGAATATGGCAATTGTTTCCCTTTCCTTTCTCAAAATGTTCTGTAGTGTTGTTGCCGCATCATACCAGAGAGGTGCCTCATGTCAGGACGTGATTATTGATATACACCTATATTGAAGGGGGAAAACCTGAGGTAGTAACACAGTCTTTATCCAAATACAAAAGTCCCATTACTTCAGTGAGAGTTTCGCAGGAGTAAGGATTGCAAAATTTGGTCATTCATTTATACAAAAACTTAGGATCTTTCAGGATGAAAGATATGCTATAAATATATGAAAATTAGTTATAACTTACACGTTTTCTGCTCCATAAAAATTCTTTTTTTATGGAAGGTTCTTAAACTAGTGGTCTACAGGCCATTTGCTGGGGGGGGGGGGTCTGTTTACAACTGGCTAGCTGGCTCCCCCTTCTCTTTCTCCTTGTCGCTTGCAATTGTATTAAAAGACCATTACAATGCAATAGCTACTTTCTTTCAGTTGCTTGTATATATCAGCAAGTTGCTGTGGTTGCCAAAGCATGGTATATGATTGTGAGTAAGAGGTTAGATGGTCTCTGAACTCAGGAATGGAGAAGAGACATTCTCCCTGTTAAGATGTGCTCATCAGTTTGGCCATGCAGTCCCTTGCCAAATCTTGGAACAAATACAGGAAGGTGACAAAGCCATGACAACAAAGAGGCACTTATGTTTACTTTCTCCTGTGTTACAAATGTCACTTCCTGAATAGGAAGGGGAAAGAGCCCATTGTTATAGCCCATTATAGTATAGTAAAAATCCAGTTTATCTGTGGCTCTAATAACCCTGTGATATGCATAATTTTTTTGAACACTCACATTTTAGTGTACAGTGCATTTTAATTGGAGGCATGGTAGAGTCTATTATTCTAACGTATTTGAAATCCCCTTATGGGCACCATCCTCCAAAGGGTGCAGCGGTCTGGCCCCAATCCAGCAAGGCACTTAAGCACATATTTAAGTTAAGCATGTGCTTTAACTCCTTGCTAGAGCAGGGGCAGAGTGCTCAGCACCCTGCAGAATCAAGCACCCTACAGATTTCCGGTTGATTTTAATGTGAGTTTCATAGATGGTGCAGTTACAAGATGGGACCCCAGTTCTGCAGGTTATTTAAGCATGTATTTAACTTTAGGCATGTGAATGTTGAAATCAATGGGGCCACTCATGTGAGTAAGGTTTAGCAAATGAGTCTATGTCTGGAGAATTGGGGCCTTAGTAATAGTCCAAGGGTCCTTTCCAGTCTAGGAGACAGAACCTGCATAAACAGATTCAGGCATAGTTGTAAGGACTGCTGGCCCTGCAGGTGAAGTGGCAGGATTGAGGCCTAGATCATCAGCTCAAATTTAGCCCAGATCGTTAGTGATCAGAAATCATTACTATCCAATGATTGCCACTCTGTGTGTAATGAGTGAGTGGATGCAGGCTAGTTTCTAATAGTAATATGTGGCCAAATACAGAATTAACTGTTCTTTGCTATACCTATTCGGAACTGGACCACACCTGTGGTTAGCTAATTGTGGCTCTAGTTCTGTAACTGGGTCAGGCTGCATAGTCCCAGGCACCTGCAGAGAGCTCCACTGATTCCATCCTTGCAGCACATGAGTGTAAAGTTCCACGCACATGGATCTGGGCCTCCTTTGGCAACAACACATGGCCTGGTGGATAGAGGACTGAATCAGGACTGAGGAGTGACCGTGGCCTCCTGGGTGACAGTGGGAAAGTCACTTCATCTCTCTGTGCCTCAGTGGTCCCTTTGTAAAATGAGGATAATGATCCTGACTCTTTGGTAAAGCATTTTGAGATTTATTCAGGAAAATGACAGGTAAAAGCTAGAGATTATTACAAATTATTCAAGAAATTTCAGCAAATACACAAGATGGATTTGTTTTGCATTTATATTATGCAAAATATTTTTAAAAAATGATCCCTGGTTCAAATTTACATTATAGGTATTACAATAATTCCAATAATACAAAGGAAAAAAGGGACTTCTAATACTTTTTAAATTTGTCCAAAGCTGATTTCATCTCTACAGCAGACTGCTGTTTTCTTTTTATTTTGTTGTTGTATTTTATTAATTATTGACACAATGCTACATGTATGCATACATTTTGTAGAAATAGGGTATTATTTACTCAGTAAATAATCTGTAGTAAGTATGTAAATCAGCTTGCAAGCACTGAAAATATTTATAGTCTATCTGGAATGTTAGAAGACGGACAAGCTGTGTGCATTGTAGCTGCATGTTAATAACAACAATGTAACCAGAAGTGCAGAAGTCAATGAGTTCAGAACATTCACCAGGTTTAATAGTTCACTGTAACTTTTTCCCAAATCCTGTGTGTGACACTTCTCCTCATATTCTTCATAGTTATATTATTATGATATGATTATGGCATAATTATGATTCATTTTGTAGAAGATGGGTTGTGTGAGGTGTCATTGGAAAAGTTATGATTTGCTGAATATGATTATCCTATTTGTATGCGTCATAAACAGATAGTTAAGGGTTAATTATCAGAGGGGTAGCCGTGTTAGTCTGGATCTGTAAAAGCAGCAGAGAATCCTGTGGCACCTTATAGGCTAACAGACGTTTTGGAGCGTGAGCTTTTGTGGGTGAATACCCACTTCGTCAGACACAGGTAGTGGAAATTTCCAGGGGCAGGTATATATATGCTAGCAAGCAAGCTAGAGATAACGAGGGTAGTTTTCAGCTCCAGGGAGGATGAGGCCCTGTTCTAGCAGTAGAGGTGTGAAACCAAGGGAGGAGAAACTGGTTCCGTAATTGGCAAGCCATTCACAATCTTTGTTTAGTCCAGAGCTGATGGTGTCAAATTTCCAGAGAACTGAAGC
This sequence comes from Chelonoidis abingdonii, assembly GCF_003597395.2. Classification (NCBI taxonomy): domain Eukaryota; kingdom Metazoa; phylum Chordata; order Testudines; family Testudinidae; genus Chelonoidis; species Chelonoidis abingdonii. The sequence continues at coordinate 26,998,742 of NC_133771.1, read as the reverse complement.
TCGCAGTTTCTTTGAAGTCTGGTCCTGAAGTTTTTTGCTGCAGGATGGCCACCTTAAGGTCTGCTATAGTGTGGCCAGGAAGTTAAGTGCTCTCTCACAAGTTTTGTATATGCCATTCCTGATATCTGATTTGTGTCCATTTATCCTTTCTGTAGTGACTGTCCAGTTGGCCAATGTACATAGCAGAGGGCATTGCTGGCATATGATGGCGTATATTACATTGGTGGACGTGCAGGTGAATGAACCAGTGATGGTATGGCGATGTCTGGTTAGGTTCTGTGATAGTGTCCGCTGGTGGATAGTGGGCAGAGTTGGCATCGAGGTTTGTTGCATCGATTGGGTTCCTGAGGTAGAGTTACTATGGTACGGTGTGCAACTGGAACTTTCATAATAACCAAACTTCCATAAAAAACGGACTTCACTAAAATAAGACAGGAGATCTACAGCACTCACTTCACCTCTCTACAAAGAAAAAGGACTGTAAGCTATCTAAACTCCTACCTGCCACATGGGGACACAACCGTAGTACCCTAACACCCACCAGCAACATCGTCAATCTATCCAACACACAACTGCTTCAGAAGAAAAGTCTGTCCTTTCTTCGGGACTTTCTGCCCTGCCACCTCCCACCAACATGATACAGTTCTGTGTGCGATCTGGAGCCTAATTTCGCAGTCTACGCTCAAAGAATACTCCAGGACAACACGGAACAGTGCAACTGATACACAGGTTACCCTCCCAACCAACAGCACTAAGAAGAAGAACTCCACATGGACTCCTCTGAAGGGCGAAATGACAGTCTGGACCTATACATTGAAGGCTTCCACCTAGGAGGCACATCGGCCGGGTTCGAGATTACCGCTCGGCCTGGTAAGCGAGCCTCGGGGTTTCGTTTGTCTTGTCAGACGGCACAGAGGCAGAAATCGGTGGGAAAACAACACCGCTTGCCTCATAACCTAGTCTGCAAGACGCATATGCCATCCACAGCCTCAGAAAACCATCGTGACATTATCATGCAAAGAGCTGATAAAGGAAGGTGCTGTTGTCATCCATGAACAGGTTCTACTACCAAAGAAGGCCGGCAGACAACTCTCCAATACCTAATCTACAGGCACTTCCTCAGATCCCACTGAGGAATACCACTAAGGAACTGCATTACCATCTACTCAGGACACTCCCTACACTAACACTTGGAATCAAACAGCATAACCCTAGATCCACGACCAGGGTATTCAATCGACTACCCAAGATCCACAAAACCCGCAAATCCTGGAACGCCCCATCATCTCGCATGGCACTCTCACTGAAGGACTGTTCTGGATGGTTGACTCTCTACTCAGAACCCTATGCCACCAGCCACTCCCAGCTTATCTCGGTGACACCAACTGAATTCCTGAGGAACTACAGTGCATTGGTCAACCTCCCAGAAAACACCATCCAAGCCACCATGGATGTAGAGGCTCTCTAACACAACATCCCACAACACAGAGAAATACAAGCTGTCAGGAACAGTATTCCCTGATGGATGCCACAGCACCAACTGCTGCTGAGCCTCTGTCCTTTATACTGCACACACAACTATCAAGTTTGATGACAATATATATCCGTCACAGATCAGTGGCACTGCTACGTGCACCCCATGGCCCCACCAAATACGCCATATATTTTTAGGGCTGACCTGGAACAACCTTCCTCAGCTCTTGTCCCCCACCGCCGCTTCCTCTAACCTTAACGCTAGCATTGATGACTCTTCATCATTCTGACCCATGGGAAGGAGATCTGGAAAATTCACCACGATTTCAACAACTCCACCCCACGCCAATCAAACCTCAGCCTGGACCAAAATCTACACGGAGGTCCACTTTCTACGAACACTACGTGCAAAATAAGTGATGTCACATTAACACCACCCTATATCGAAAACCTACGACCGGCTATGCTACCTTCATGCTCCAGCTTCCACCCCCGGCGCACATCACAGACATCCTATTGTCGACAGCCAAGCACTGAGGACAACCGCATCATGCTCTAACCCCTCAGACAGAGACCAACACCTACAAATCTCCACCAAGCAATCTCAAAAACTAACAATACCCGCACAGGAAATAGGAAACAGATCAACAAGAACCAGAATGTATCCCAAAGCCTCCTAACTGCAAGCAAACCACAAGAAAGAAACAACAGGACTCCACCTGGCCATCTAACATACACCCCCAGCAAAACCGCCTCCAACGTCATCATCAGGATCTAAACAACCCATCCGGACAATGATCCCCACACTTTCACAGGTCTGGGTGGCAGCCAATCCTGCCCACAGACAACCTGCCAACCTGAAACGTATCTCACCAGCACACTGCAACACGCGTACCATAGTAACTCTACCTCAGGAACACCAATCCATGCAGACAAACCTCGATACCAACTCTGCCCACATATCAAGCTCTTGGAACCTAAACGAAAGACTGTGAATGGCTTGCCAATTACAGAACGCAGTTTCTCCTCCCCTTGGTTTTCACACCTCTACTGCTAGATACAGGGCCTCAATCCTCCCTGATGAACTAACCTCGTTCTCTGCTTGCTTGCTACATATATAAAACCTGCCTCTGAAATTTCCACTACCTGTGTCTGACGAAGTGGGTATTGCACCCAGAAAGCTCCACGCTCCAAAACGTCTGTTAGTCCTTATAAGGGTGCCACAGGATTCTCTGCTGCTCTTAAGGGTTAATGTCTCTTTTGCCTGTAAAGGTTAAGAAGCTCAGTGAACCTGGCTGACACCTGACTAGAGGACCAATGCGGGGACAAGATACTTTCAAATCTTGGTGGAGGGAAGTCTTTGTTTGTGCTGTTTTTTTTGTTCGTTGTTCGCTCTTGGGGCTAAGAGGGACTGGACGTACACCCAGGTTTTCTCCAATCTTTATGAATCAGTCTTTCATGTTTCAAAATTGTAAGCATAGCCAGGCAAGGCGGATTAGTCTTTGTTTGTTTTCTTTCAACTTGTGAATGTTTTTCCCTTTTGCTAGAAGGATTTTTACCTCTGTCTGCTGTAACTTTGAATCTAAGGCTGGGGTGGGGGAGGTCCCTCTAGTCTATATGAATCTGAATATCCTGTAAAGCATTTTACATCCTGATTTTACTGAAATAATTTTTACTTTTTCTTTCTTTTATTAAAATCTTTCTTTTTAAGAACCTGATTAATTTTTCCTTGTTTTAGAATTCAAGGGATTGGGTCTAAACTCACCAGGGATTGGTGGGGGGAAAAGGAAGGGGGAAGGGTTAATTCCTTGTTTGTTTAAGATCCAAGGAGTTTGAATCGATGTGAAGCGTCCCAAGGCAACCCAGGGAGGGGAAAGTCTAGGGGGGTGGGGAAAGGAGGGGAGATGGTTTATTTCTCCTTGTTTTAAGACCCAAGGAGTTTGGGTCTTGGGTTCCCCAGGGAAGGTTTTGGGGGAACAGGAAGTGTGCCAAACACTATATTTTTGGCTGGTGGCAGTGTTATCAGATCTAAGCTAGGAATTAAGCTTAGAAGGGTCCATGCAGGTCCTCACTCTTTGGACTCTAAAGTTCAAAATGGGAAAAAACCCTTGACAGTATGCATGTATCATTTTTTGTATCTGAAGTTATAAATACCAACTATGTATCTGTATTTCAAATGTAGTTACACCCACTAGACAAGATGCTTTCAATCTAGGTAGTTGATTGGGAAGGGCCTATTCAGGGTAATGAGCCATTAGGGAAAACAATAGGCCTTAGGAGAAGCTTATCTCCCCCCTGGTGAGCCTTCCTGAAAACACTCCAGACAGCCTATAAGTAACGGCTGCTATGACTTTACAAGGACGTGTGCCCAGGCCACATGATTCTGGACTCCATTTTGGGATGTCAGTATTTTTCCACAAAGCTGATCTGGGAACCTAGTTTTGAAACAAAGGGTTCCCGCCATATGCTAACTTTATATAAGGCAGGGAGTGACATCATCTCGGGTTTTTTACTCCCCACACAATAGGACTCCTGGAAACACCCGAGGAACAAAGACTGATCTGGGAGAAGTGCTGTACCCAGGCTCAAGGAATTTCTAGCATGTGTATGAAGATCTGAGAAACCTAAGCTCTAAAGCTAATGCAGCTTGTGCCTTAAGAATCTACAAGTCTGCCTGTACCATCAGTTAGGGTGAGAATCTGCTAACTCATATCCAATCTATCTAGTATATTAAGCTTAGTTTGCATTTTTATTTGCTAGGTAATCTACTTTAATCTGTCTGCCTCGGGAGCTGAGAGTTACCTTGGCATTAGCCTTTCTACTGTTGGTTCGTGCAGTGACTAGGCAGAGAGCCTGCATGTAACTGTATGTATGCTGTGTGTATGCTGGTGGAAGTGTAAGGCTGGTCTGCAGCTTGTCACAGCAGCACAATGTGAGAGGGAGTCCAGGCTGGTGAGTCAGATGGCTTAGTGGTACCCCAGTTCCAGGTGGCACCCTGGAGGGAACCCATCACGCAGTGATTTTTTGCTTTGTATTCCACTAGGCAGTATATTGTGGTTTATCTTTTGTGAAGCTTTTGTGATTATGGCAGACATAGTAGTTTTGTCTTTAGCAGTTCAAAGCATGAGTAAAAAAGAATGTTAATTTATTGTCTCTTTGCATTGTTTATCTTGATTTTTGCCACCACATAGCTTTAAATCTAAGTCCTGGGCCTGCAAAAGGTAGTGTCATAGAGCTTATTTAATTCTCACTGTACCCCAAAATAGGTAAGGGAGAGAATCATTTCAACTCTGAAATATAAGCCTCCTAAATAAAGACTAGGTTTTTGTTTCAATCTGTTTTAAGAGCTTGCAGATGTTCTGAACTGTAGAATCTGAAATGCTGGTCACTGTGAATATCAGAGCCTCCAAGCCCATCCGGAAGTCATTCTAATATGGAAATATTTATGAAAAAGACCATCTGGTGAATCCTTCACTTCTCTGACAGCACATTGATTTTTAGTTTATCTTTATTTATTTGACTTGATTATAGCTCATCACTTAATATCAGCCTGCAATTTCAATTGCAGCATTTTCCACTTTCTGTGCTAAACTGGCATATAGTTACTTTAAATGGCTTCTGAATTTCACCCCAGTAGCATTTTTCAAAATGGTTAGTGGTAAAATATATGTTTTACATCTCAAATTTAATGTTGTTTGATTATGTAAGGACAGATTGTGTCCTTGTTTTACACCAGAAGTGAAGAGAATTAAAGTTCCTAGACTCCCTTGCTCAGCCAGGTAAGACATACATAGATTTTGGGTCTACATCTGGTTTGGTGCAGAAGCCTAAGAAAACCCAGCAATAGGATTTGCGGGGAAAGACAGAAGGGGAAGTTGAAAAAGTCAAGGCCAGAAGAAAGCAGGGCCTGGACAAGAGCGTTAGAAGTGGGAATAGGGATAAATGAAAGTGCTAAAAAACTGCTAAAAATGTAAAATGTCAGGATATTGTAAGAAGCACTGATATGGAAGAAGAGTTTGGCTGGGAGCTAAAGATTCAAACTAGAAAAAAGATGTATATTTTTTAAAATTTGCTACTGGAATATCTTAGCTGGGATGTTGTGGGGTCGCCATCCCTTTACATCAAGACAGCGTTTTTCCAAAAGAAACAACTCAAGCCTGGGCTTGATGCAGAAATTATCAGGTAAGCCTGTGTTGTGCAGGAGAAGGTCTGGAAAGATGATCATAATAGTTCCTTCTGGCCTTAAACATTGATGAATTTATGAAGCAAAGAGAGAAAAAATTGCACCCAGGACATGTGAGTGTGGAGCAGAGACTATATAGATTTTTGAATCCAAGTGGAGAAAGAAGGAAGAGGAGGAGTCTTGGCATGGAAGATGAGCAGGTTCAGTTTTTATCATGTTGAGTTTGAACTGATGGTGGGATATCCAGGAACACATGTTGTAGAGGCATTCCAAGACCCCTGAGAGTTACAGGTCAGTGTGAAGCATAGTCTTTCCCTTAATCTACTTCATCAGGCAGTAGCAAACCCTTGCTCAATTGTTTGGAAGTTTTGCAGTCTCTCTTGAGACCCCTACCTGGATCAGGAAGCCAGGAAGTGGAGTCAAAATGAAACTTCCAAGCAGGGAATGGGAAAGGGTCTGCCTATTTATAACTATATGCATATGCATACATAAAAATGGTATAGATTTCATTTTATCCCTTTCACCAACGTTTTTCATCCCTTGTCTTAGAATACAAACTCTGCAGAACTGGAATAATGCCTCTTTCTGTGTTTGTGCAGTGCCCAGCGCAATGAGCTCCTGATCCTGACTGTTCTGAGAGCTAACACCATATCCATTATAATAGTGGGAGAGGGAAATCAGGAAATTCAGTCTCTGCTTTGGGCTACAGGCAATGAAGTAAGACAGGGAGTTACGGGTAGCACTCTGGCTGGTAGAGTGAGAGTATATTTGCAACTCTAGGGTTACTTGATGAGTCGTATTAACCCAACATATTGTCTTTATACCAATACACTGTGCATTTGTGATAATGTATGGATTTGTTAGGGAGAAGTTTATATGCAGAGTCAAGATGAAACCTACAACGACATCCTTCCCAGTATATTAGATGACATCAACTAAGAAAGAAGTGATTTCAAAACTGGATCTGTTTAGCAGGCATTCATTTTGGGGGAAAAAATTAGCATTGCAGATAGAGAAGGAAGAATAGTGACTTTTTTTCTTGTGCATTCATTGTCTTGAATCAGCCTATTGTGTGGATCTGTGATGTTCGAGTGTGTGGGAGTGCAGGTCACTGATGGTTGAATTCTACTTACAGTTCTTTCAGCTGTGTTTTGAGACTCCTATTGCTTATATTTTTGTCTGAAGTTCTAATAGTGGGGATATTTTAGGACGACATGTTCTGCATTTTCTGCATTGTTGAACTTTCAGCACATTCTTTTTGCATAATCCACATATAGTACCCATAGCTCATTGGTGGGCCAGAGCCACCACAGAGGCTCCTGGGAACATAGTTTACCCTTTCCTAATAAATATGCATATGACAAATAATCTGCATTCATACAGCACCCTATGTCTGAGGGACCTCAGTGTGTTTTATGAACTGTGACAGGGTTGGGTCAGATGGCTATAGTGCCTGCCCATTGCTAAAGGACCTCCCCCCAACCTAAGGAGAGGATCCACAGGACCTTGAAGCCAAGCAATACAAGAGAGTGATAGAAGGCAGATATATTAGCCTCAGATTAAGCAGGTCCCTTTAACCTGGGTAAGGTAACAGGGGCGGTTCCAGAACACTCAGGAACTTGCTGGAACCAATTGAGAGAGGCAGGCTAATCAGGGCACCTGGTTTAAAAAGGATCTCTCTTCAGTCAGTGAGGGGCGTGCAAGGAGCTGAGAGGCGAGAGGGTGTGTTGCTGGAGGGCTGAGGAGTACAAACACTATCTGGCATCAGGAGGAAGGTCCTGTGGTGAGGATACAGAAGATGTTGGGAGGAGACCATGGGGAAGTAGCCCAGGGAGTTGTAGCTTTCACACAGGTATTACATGAAACACGGTAGACAGCTATGATCCCAAAGTAGAGGATGGGCCTGGGTTCCACCCATCCTTCCAACTCCCTATTGGATACAGGAGGAGTTGACCTGGACTGTGTATCCCACCAGAGGAGAAGGTCCCTGGCCTGTCCCCCAACCTACTAGGTGGACCAGCAGAGACTGTGGGGGTTGTTCTCCTTCCTTTTCCCATGCTGGCCAGTGATGAGGTTAGCTGAGTGAACGGCAGGTTTGCGCCCCTAGCAAAAGTGACCAAACTAAGGGCTGCTATGAATCTCTGAGGTGAGCAAATCTGCCAAGAAGTGCAGGACCCAGCAAGGCAGAGAAGGAGCTTTGTCACAGAACATTAGATAAGCTTCCACTCTCTGAAGTGTTTAAATATCATTATGTCCATATTACAGATAGGTAACTGAGTTACAGGTAGTTTAACTGTAATGTCCATTGTCAACAGTGTGTCAGTAGCATCATGGAGAATGGAACACAAGAATCTTGAGAACACTGTCTCCATAGCTAAACACTTCTCTATTTCTGTTTATATTATCTTAAAGTCCCTTCTCTTTCCTCAAGTGATATATTCCATCTTCCATACAGCCAAACGGGTGCATTTTAGCAAAGCCCTACTGACTTAGCAAACCATCCTAAGTATATGCCCTGTCACAGGTGTATCTGGAAAAACTTGATCAATGGACTACAGGAGCACCAGCATTTGATGTGGGCAGATGGATTTCGTGTGACTATTGGTCTGCATAGAGATGCCATTGTAACACCAACAAACCCTAATCGTCAACAGGTAGGATCAAACCTGGGATCTCTGGAGCTAAAGGCATGAGCCTCTACTGCATGAGCTAAAAGCCACATGCCTCTTAGCTTAGGCTCTCACAGACTCATTAATCTCAAGTGGTCTAGGTGCCACTAGAGGGGGACAGAGCACCACACCTAGGAGGCATGGGTTACATCATGGGAAGGTTTTTACCAAGATTATTCATCATTCGTCATGCTACTTGCTGTACCCTTAGGCAGCTCTATATATTAATTAAAAAAAAGCAAAGATCAGCAGACATAAGTGCTCTGTTGGGAGTTCTGAGTCCATAGAGATTTCATTATACGCCAAGCAGTGCTAATGTATTTGAATGATGTTTCTTATTTTTAAGTATATGTACACAAATCACATTATTTCCTAATGAAATACATGCTTTAAGTGTTTACCTAAGAATGATTTATTAATTTATACAGTATGAAGGCATTTTTCCGAAAAAGAAGCATTCATAATAAGAATAACTCAAGAGTACTGAATTGAAACCAGGACTACAAAACCTGATTTCTATTAGTAAAATCACTGCTCCTACATTGTTTTCATTTCTTTTCTGCTCTGCTCATACATTAAATAACAGATTATGACTTTGCTTCATTTTAGCTCCATATAGGCACTGTTCTGGCTGATGATATTTTCACATTGCTGACTGATAACTGGATGAATGTGGCTAGCAGACTTGTTATTGCTGCTGTCGTAAACAGATAGTTAAGGGTTAATGCCTCTTTTACCTGTAAAGGGTTAAGAAGCTCAGTAAACCTGGCTGACACCTGACCAGAGGACCAATGGGGGGACAAGATACTTTCAAATCTGATGGAGGCGAAGTCTTTGTTGTGCCTTTGTTTTGGAGTGTGTTCGCCTCTTGGTGGCTAAAGCGGGCACACAAACGTCAGTGTAGGCTCCAAATCTTCTGGAATCAGTCTCATTATTCAAATATGTAAGAACAGCCAGGCAAGGCGATTAGTTTTATGTTTCTGTTTTCTCACTTGTTAATGTCCTTTTGTCTAGAGGAATTTTACCTTGTTTACTGTAACTTGAACCTAAGGTAAGAGGGGGTTCCTCGGCTATACGAATTTGATTACCCTGTAAAGTATTTTCCATCCTGATTTACAGAGATGATTTTAACCTTTCTTCTTTAACATTAAAGCTTCTTTTAAGAACCTGATTGATTTTTTCCTTGTTTTAAGAGTCCAAGGAATTGGGATCTGGACTCTCCAGGGATTGGTGGGAAAGGAGGAGTATGGTTAATTTCTCCTGTTTAAGATCCAAGGGTTTGGATCTGTGTTCTCCAGGAATTGGTGAAGTCCTCAAGGCCACACCAGGGAGGAGAGAGTTTTCGGGGGACAGGAAGTGCTCCAGACACTAAAATTTCTGGATGGTGGCAGAGTTACCAGATCTAAGCTAGTAAATAAGCTTAGAAGTGTCCATGCAGGTCCCCACATTTGTACCCTAACTTTCAGAGTGGGGAAGGAACCTTGACAGTTGCTTTGCATAGAGTATCAGAAACTAGAATGTTGAAGCTCTCGTCTCCTGAGAAAAAAATATAGCTGAGATCAATGCATTTAAGGATGGGGAAGATAGTGAGGACAAGACAGTGGGACTCAGGACTCCTGGATGATTAGGGGGCTGAGGCACAAAACTTACAAGGAGAGGCTGAGGGAACTGGGGTTATTTAGTCTGCAGAAGAGAAGAGTGTGGGGGGATTTGATAGCAGCCTTCAATTACCTGAAGGGGGGGTTCCAAAGAGGATGGAGCTAGGCTGTTCTTAGTGGTGGCAGATATCAGAACAAGGAGCAATGGTGTCAAGTTGCAGTAGGGGAGGTCTAGGTTGGATATTAGGAACCACTATTTCACTAAGAGGGTGGTGAAGCACTGGAATGAGTTACCTAGGGAGGTGGAATCTCCATCCTTAGAGATCTTTAAGGTCCGGCTTGACAAAGCCCTGGCTGGGATGATTTAGTTGGTGGTGGTCCTGCTTTGAGCAGGGGATTGGACTAGATGGCCTCCTGAGGTCTCTTCCAACCCTAATCTTCTATCATTCTGTGATTGATTTCTTGGCTCAGCTGCAGACATTTCTATGTGATTTTGGATAAATTACTAAACCTATCCTGCACTTCAATTCCCCATCTGTAAAATGGAGATGACCTCCCAGTGTCATAGGGGTCATGAGAAGATAGAGTCTCTTCATGATTGTGAGGCATGTGAAGAATTCTGAGGTCCATATCAGCTGAAAGAACCAACCCTGTTTTAAATGTACACAGCTATATTATTTAATTACAGGACAGAGATGGGAGGCAATTCAAAACAAAAAAATAAGACATTGGCCATTTTTTCAGAACTGACTACAGACTCCCTGACCTACACATGTGTTCCATTATGGAATGCCTTGCGTAAGTCAGGAACTAATACTCTACTATTATGCCAAAAAAAAAAGAAAAAGCCTACAGAACTTACAGAACTTTTTCTGTAAGTACGGATTTGAGCAAGTCAGGTTTGCATAATCCGGGGAGCGTCTGTAGTTACTTTGTATAGCTCAGTTTTGGGTTGCTCAACATCAGATAGTTTAAATGAGCTTGATTTTCATGGGGGTGGAGTTCTTAGCACTTTCTGAAAATAAGCCCCCTTAAGATGTTTCAAGATGGGCATAGAAAACTGAGACACCCAAACCCCCTAGTCACTTTTGGAAGTCTTCATCTATACTATGTACTTGTTTGTAGACAGACTGATTTATGCAAATTTATTTAGTGTTAAACTCATTCTGTGGCTGTTTTGTGCAAGCAAATGTCACCATATGTATTGCTTGCAAACTCTATAGTATGAGTATGTACTCTTCATGTGACTGACCCTCACATGATATTGTTTTTGTTCCCTTATTGAGTGATCTAACCTTTAAAATCTATTTTCACTTCTGCTTGAAATGAATGAATATAGTTTAATTGTACCAGAGCAAACTCCCACACTGAAATCCTGTCCGTATTGAAATCAATGGGACCACTCCCATTGATTTCAATAAGTCCAAGATTTCACTCCTAGCACACAGAAGGAAAATGATAACTTGCCTCCCCTTTACAAAGAGGGGTAAACTATATTTGTGCAAATAGTGTATTTCCTTGTCTATGTTAGCACAAATGCAGCTGTACCACTGGTTGCTAGCCATCTACTGCTGAAATCAGAGTTAATGTCCAATGTACCCTGCAAATTAAAAAGCCCTACAGTTGACAGAAACCCTTCATATAATTGAAGATCTATTGTCGTGCAAAATCCATCAATAACTGTAAATAAATAAATGCAATGGAACGTAAAAGGCACCATAGAATCATTTGTTATTACAGTGTTTACCATTGTCCTTGTTTTATAATTTATGTTGTACCGGTGTTGGTTGGCAATGCTTTGTTTTTTCATGCTTGGATTTTATGTAAGAAATGGTAACGACTGAGACTTTTTTATTAGGGGAATGACTGGGCAGATAATAAAGGTTATAGATCATTAGCAATGCTAAGGAGTCTCAAGCAGTCTTTAGTGGAACTGGAGTTTCATAACAGAATCTGAATGCATCTCAGATATTACATTAATGTTTGCCACTGATGAACTTCCCACTCTGTGGGAGTTTTGAATAATGGATTCATGCACCCATGTATGTAAATCCTGAAAGACAAATTCACTGCATTTTTGCATATTCTAAATACTCCAGATCCTTAGAATTCAGTTCTCAGACAGGCAAAGATGCAAATGGAAGGGGGAAAGAAATGAATGGCAATACAAACAAAACAGAGAATACTGCAAAGGTCAAAGTAACACAGCATCTTTATACATACCACTGAATATAGTAGGCATTCAAATCCCATTGTCTCATCGTAGAGAGGAAGACTTCTAAGAGATGCTATCAAGTACTATTTTATAATTTTGAATTCTTTGAATGGGGTTTTCTCTAGCTTTGCCAGGGAGACAGAGACAGAGGAGACAGAGAGTTGTCAATACTTAAGGGTACTTTCATATCCATGCTTGTTCCTGATTGTCAAAAATTTTTTTTGAAATATCTGTCTGGTAAGAAGATTGCTCCCTCCCTACTCAAATATTGACTTGGCTACAGTTATTCATGACTTAGTGACCTCTCACCTGGTGTATTACAATATAAAATATCTGGCGAAACCATTGAATCTGGCACAGAAACTACAAGTAGCACAGAATGCAGCTGTCTACCTGCTAGGCTGCATAATCCATATACTATTAATTATCTGAAGATTAGTAGTTTCTGAGTGTGATTCAAAGCATGCACAGCCTCTTAGCTCAGAGACTACCTCTCTCCTTATGTAATCTAGCAGCACCATAATCTGTTCTCTAAGGGTCATGTTAACAGGCCTCTACCCTTAATGCAGAATGTTCTCAGGCAACAGTAGAAAGTCTTTAAAAATTGCTCCCTACACTTGGCGTCTAACAGAACTTGAATTCGTTGACTAGAGTCACTGACAATTTTTATCAAAACATTTTTTTCAGTTAAAAATGGTTGTCTGACCAAAATACATTTTTGTGAATTATATTTATTTTTGTCAAAAATATTTTGATTTTTTGACAATCCCTGTTACACTCCCCCTAAAATTGCTTAATACAGGTTTTTTTGCTTTTTTCCCCTCTCTTTTTCCACCCTCCCACTCACCAGATTGCTTTTCTATTGTAAAAATGGTCAGGCGGAGTGAAGGTATAAAACGGGGAGAAAATGAAAAACCAAAATCTGAAAATTGGATTAGTTTTGAGAAAATCCCCTAAAAAGTCCATGGAAAAATTTCAGACAAATTAGAAGGCTTTTATTTATTTCGGGAAGAGACCTAGAGAGTCCAGCCACCCATATGCAGACGGGAAGAAGTAAACTTAGACCACCCCTGACAAATCTTTGTCCACCTATTTTTAAAAACCTCCAATGATGGGCATTCTACAAACTCTATTAGAAGCCTATTCCAGAGCTTAACTACACTTATAGTTAGAAAGCTTTTCCTAATATCTAACCTAAATCTCCCTTGTTACAGATTAAGCCCATTACTTCTTGTCCTATCTTCAGTGGACATGGAGAAAAATTGATCACGGTCTTCTTAACCTTAATATATTTGAAGACTGTTATCAGCTGCCCCCCTCCATCTTCTTTTCTCAAGACTAAACTTGCCGAGTTTTTTAATCTTTCCCCATAGGTCAGGTTTTCTAAAACTTATCATTTTTGTTGCTGTCCTCTAACTCTCTCCCACTTGTCCACATCTTTCCTAAAGTGTGGTGCCCAGAATTGGACAAAGTATTCCAGCTGAGACCTCACCAGTGATAAGTAGAGTTGGACAATTACCTCCCTTGTCTTACATATGACATTCCTGTTAATACATCCCAGAATAATACAAGCTTTTTTCACAACTGCATCACTTTGTTGTCATATTCCATTCATAATCTACTATAATTCCCAGATTCTATTCTGCACTACTACCACCTACCCAGTGACTGCTCATTTTGTAGGTATGTGTTTGATTTTTGCCTTCCTCAGTGAAGTACTTTGCACTTGTGTTTATTGAATTTCATCTTGTTGACTTCAGAACAATTATCCAATTTATCAAGGTCGTTTTGAATTCTTACCTTGCCCTCCAAAGTGCTTGCAACCCCTCTCAGCTTGATGTCATCCACAAATTTTATAAGCACACTCTCCACTCCATTATCCAAGTCATTAATGACAATATTAAATAGTACCAGGCCCAGGACAGACCCCTTTGGGAACCTACTAGATACACCTTCCCAGATTGACAGCGAACCATTGATCACTACTCTTTCAGTAAGGTCTTTCAACCAGCTGTGCACCCACCTTATAGTAATTTAATGGAAATCACATTTCCCTAGTTTGCTTATGAGAATGTCATGTGACAGAAATGTCAAAAGCTTCCCTCCTATCAACTCAGCTAGTATTTCTCTCAAAGAAGGAAACTAGATTGCTTTGGCATGATTTGTTCTTGACAAATCCATGTTGGCTATTCCTTATAACCCATTATCCTCAAGGTTCTTGCAAACTGATTATTTAATATTTTGTTCTGGTATCTTTCCAGGTATCGAAATTAGGATGGCTGGCCTATCACTCCATGGGTCCTCTTTGTTTCCCTTTTTAAAAATAGGTATTATGTTTGCCCTTCTCCAGTCCCCTGGTCCCTCACCCATCTCCTATGAGCTCTCAGAAATAATTGCTACCCCAGGAAGAAGAGACCAACCTAGGAACAGAACCCTGGACTCCTGATTCTCAGTCCTCTGCTCTAACCACTGGATAATGCTGTATCTGATAATTTACCATTTCATAAATAACCCCCCAAACATTGCAAAATAATTACAAAATTTTATCTAAAGTTAATATTAAGATATTTATTTTATATTTGAAATATCTTTTTGGATAAATGACATCTAGTTGGAAGATATTTTGGACTGCCAATGGGCTACTCAAGGAATATGTTAAAGAGGGATGCGCATAAGGAGGGCAAGCAGGGCCCCCTCATTAATCAGCAGCGGCATAGAACTCCTCCAGCCATAGGGGGAAAAGTGAGTTCTTCCAGCTCTGGGGCCACAGCGGGAGCTGACAGTTCCTCCAGCCCTGGGGCTGTGGTAGGGGCACAGATTGTGCCCCTCCAAAAGCCATCAAATTTAAATTTCTGCACATGCCCCTAAGTATGCATGAGCAGTAGGAGTTACACTAAAAACATCTATGAGACTAGATACAAACTACTAAATTTTGGCTTGGCCATAGAATGATGGAACTATTTGCTTTGAAATCCTTGATAATCAGAATACTAGATAAATCAAGTGCTGATAGTTGAATTAAATAAATATATTAAGTTAAACAGCTTCATAAAATCATTTTATGATGCTATAAATCTCTCCATATTATATATAATATTATAAAATAAAAAGTGGAACTCTTTCTGAATTTTTTTATAATTTCTGTTTTAACAAAGAATATAAATTACATTTTGAGATGTCATTTCACGAGCCATGAACAGCAGAAGTCTATTGAATATTCTACTCTACTAATTAAGGCTCTGATTCTGCAAAAGGACATGCACACCCTCACTCTTTTGTCCACACAGAGTCTTACTGAAGTCAATGAGACTCATGGGAGCAAAAGGTTCCAGGCTTGTGTATTTCTTTGTAGTATTGGGCCCACAATAAACCATGTAATATGGGGTCAGTTCTGTGATATGCTCAGTTCTCTTAACTATCTTACACTACTATATGTAATTATACAATACAATACTACATTAATTCCACTTGCAAGACATATTCTTGCAGTAACTTTGGGCTGGATCCTGAACTGTTGAAGTTGGTGAGGAATTTTGCCAATGATTTTGATGGGATTGGGCCAGTGGTTCCCAAACTTTAACAACCTGTGAACCCTTTTCACTAAAATGTCAAGTCTTGCGAACCCCCTCCTAAAAATGAATATTTCCAGGGATTGTCTCCTTTATGTGCATATAAATTATAAAAGTAGTGATCTTGGAAATATAAAATTAGTTTTTATGACATGATTATTACACATTATTTATTATTAATTATTATTTATCACTACAGTATTTTTTTTACATTATGAAAACGGCAACACTTTCCCAAGATCTCACTTTCATAGCTTGTATCACTTTGAATAAGCCTGTTATAAGACAAGGCTCCTTTGTTTTATCAAGGAGTATCAAATGTGAAATAGCATGAAGGTATTTAAGAAGCCAACTCAGAGAGTTCCTCCTACACAAGCATTCAGGTCTTGAGCAGTCCAGGCAAACAACACACGTTACAACAAAGCTTAAACTTGTTCTCCATAATAATTTAAAAAACAATACTAGCTGCCTATTGCATTTAAAAATAGCAAAAAATATCCACCTCCCTTTCAATTTCTTATAAGGAGTCTTGAAGTTTAAATCTCCTCAGTGTGATAGAAATGCTTGCTTTGATCTGCCTAGCTCTTGGAAGTCCAGGGGCTCTGGGCTGCTGGACTATGCTGGTCCTGTGCTGCCCAGGGTCCTTAAGAAAAGCTCTGTCTGTCATTAGGGAATTTTTTCCTGAGAACCCCCTGTAACATTTTATGAACCCCTGGGAACCACTGGATTGGGCCTTTGATTGCTAAAATACTTTATTAACATACCACAGACATATTGGGTGAAATCCTGGCTTCATTGAACTCAATGGCAAAACTCCTTCTGATTCCAGGGGTCTAGGATTTCACTCACTGCGTTAACTATACAGTTATACAAAAACTGATGTAGTCACTAGTGGATAACAGGTGGATTTATTTATTTGATTGCATCTAAGGAAGGATTGTTGCCCCTTGACTAGTAAGTGTTGCCAGAGTCCTGTGAACCTGTAAATGACTGTAATAAATATAAACTGAAAGGCTTACCAGGCTGAAAGATAATGTCAAGGAAAGATGAACTGGTCAAAGACAACTTAGAAGATGAAAGAAAGATAGCAATGTGTAGATATATGGGATGGCTCTCCTGGATACCTATAAACAGATAAAGAACAAAGCAACACATAAATCAGTGGTCATCTAGAAAACGAATAACTGCATTCTCCACGCCAAAAATTAGTCATCCAAGTGATGGATATAACTCTACATAATCAGCATTGCCAGCATACTATAGTGATAATAAAATGCTCTATGCAAATGCTATTTTATTAGATATATCAGTAAAACTTTTCTTTATTTTGCATCTTGGGATTAATAATGTGTGAGTTTCTTTCTCCTATTTAACCATGCGTTCTTAGGTTGGCTGACCTTTGACTGGTAAGTGTTGACAGGGTCCTGTGAACCCTGGAAATGATAGCATGATGTTATTTTACTGACGAGGTGCAAACAGATAAAGAACAAAGTAACACATAAATCAACACATCAGGAAAAACAAATACATGCATTCCCACTCCAAAAATTATTCTGGGGAAGAAGAAAGGAGACCTAGCATGACTATACTAGGTGTTAAGAGTGAGATTCAATCAGGCACTTGAAATTAAAAGTACAAATCTTCAGATATAATGCAGAGGCATCAATGAAAAAAAAATCTAGGTATAAGCAAAAAGGGACCCCAGAATTCAAATTTTGCAGAGTTGAGTGATAAATATGTCTACAGGAGCCCAGTTATTACCACCTCAGGAAAATATTTTGATATTTGCTGCCCTTGCGAGGCAAGAAGCTCTAAGTATTGTTACCATTAAATTTTAATTATGTCTAAGGCCATGTTCTCTAAGGATTTGTGCCGTAAACCCAAAATGGGAGAGAATTCATGATAGCGTAGCATTCAAGAGCAGGAACAAGTTAAGTGCCAATATTGATGCGAGAACAAATGGATTTAAACTGGCCATCAATAAGTTTAGCTTGAAATTAGTGAAATTTAGAACTTCACATGAGTGAAGTTCTAAAACAGCCTTCCAAGGGGAGTAGTGGGGGCAGAAAACCTAACTGATTTAATGATGAGTTTGACAAGTTTATGGAGGAGATGGTATGATGAGACTGCCTACAATGACATATAGCTGATTTGCGACTTCTAGAAGCTAATATCTCCAATGGCTTATGATGGAACACTAGATGGGGAGGGCTCTGAGTTATTTTCCCAAGTGTCTGTCTGGTGGGTCTTTCCCACATGCTCAGGGTCAAACTGATTGCCATATTTGGGGTCAGGAAGCAATTTCCCCCTAGATCAGTTTGGCAGAGTCCTTGGGGTTTTTTTGCCTTCCTCTGCACATGGGGCATGGGTTATGTGCAGGTTTAAACTAGTGTAAATGGTGGATTCTCTTTAATTTGAAATCTTTAAATCTTGATTTGAGGACTTCAGTAACTCAGCAAGGGTTTATTACAGCAATGAGTGGGCAAGGTTCTGTGGCCTGCAATGTGCAGAAGGTCTGACTACATGATCATAATGGTCCCTTCCGGCCTCAAAGTCTATGCATCTATGAGGCTATGCTATTTCCTGACCCATCTCCTTTTGCAAGTTGACCGTTACTGATGAAGACCTGGAAACTAAACGGCTTCATGCAATTTTTCTTGCAATAGGAATGATAACCAGAAGAAATTTGTTTGCTGAAAGATGAAAGATCCTGTTGACTTCAGTGGGCTTTGAGTGGTCAAAGCTCTCTTCTAACTTCATGATCATCAGGAAACAATAAGACAGCTACAGATAAGCAAAGCATCTTACCTACATTTGTTGCTTACACAAATCATTCATTGACATAAAATAAGCAGAGCACCTTTACATAAGTGGCTTGGCATTATTTCCTCCATTTTACAGATGGGGAAACTGAACAACTTGGAACTTACATGAGATGATGAAAGTTACAGAGACTAAACAAACCCCCATGCAGAGGCCTAGCACAATACTTGTGCACTGCTTCCATCTCTCTAAAGTCACTAGGACTTAGAGGGGGAATAAGTGGTATATTGGCTTTATGTTACTTCTTAGCATAGAAGTGACTTTCAATGAGAATGAGTCAGTGGTAGAGTTAGGAATAGAGCCAGGATTAAGATAAAAATTTCCAAAAGATCCTAAATGACTTAAATTGACCTTCAATGGAATTTGGGTGTCTGAATCACTTATGCTCTTCTGAAAATTTTACTCTTCGTCTAATTAGGGTATGTCTTCACTACTGGCCAGATCTAGTCTAGACGTGATAAACCGATCCCCGAGCGCTCTCATGTTGACTCCTATACTCCAGTTCAGTGAGAGGTGCAAGCAGAGTTGACGGGGGAGTGGCAGCAGTCAGCTCACTGTAGTGAAGACATTGCTGTAAGTAGATCTAAGTACGTCAACTTCAGCTACTTTATTCATGTAGATGAAGTTGTGTAACTTAGATCGATCCATCCCCAGTGTAGACCAGGCCTCATTCCACTATTCTAGGCACTAATACCTACTCCTTCCCACTTTAAAACTTGTTTTGCCATTCATTTTTCTAATCACTAGAAGAAAAGCACAGGACATGATTTTGGAGCAAGGTTGTTTGCTGCTTGTTTGTAGCCATCGTTTTGTGTCTAGTTTAAAATAAATTCTTCTTGCTAAAAAGTTGTAGAACAGTTATTTGGCTTATCATTTCTGGGAACTCAAAATAAAGCATATGATTCTTGAACACAAGTGGTGAGTATATATATTTTTGAAAAGACTGATCAGCAGGACTATAAAGAGAATGTCCATGTGTCATAAACAGATGGTTAAGGGTTAATGCCTCTTTTACCTATAAAGGGTTAAAAAGTTCACCTAGCCTAGCTAACACCTGACCAGAGGAACCAATGGGGGAACAAGATGTTTCAAAAGGAAGGAGGGAAGTTTTCCTTTGTAAAGAGTTTTTCAGTTTCAGCCGAAGTGAAAAAGACCAAGGAACCAGCCTCTAATCAGAGTAGTAAGTTTTAGAAAGGAATAAATAGATTTATGTTTATTTCTTTGTAGCCTGTCTTATGCAAATTGAGGTAGAATCAAATTGGGTATTTGAGGTTTTTTTGTGTGTGTGTAATTAAATTTGTGCCCAGGGGAACATCCTCTGTGTTTGAATCTGTGGTCTATGAGAGTAGCTGGTATGCTAATCTCTCCCAGAGGGTTGTCTTTTACCTTTCTTTTCTTTAATTAAAAGCCTTTTTTCTTAATACCTGATTGATTTTTCCTTGTTTTTTTTAGATCCAAAGGGATTGGATCTGGACTCAGCAGGGATTGGTGGGGAGAAAGGAGGGGGGATGATTAATTTTTCCTTGTTTTAAGATCCAAGGGGTTTGGATCTGTGTTCACCAGGGAATTGGTGAAGTCCCTCAAGACTACCCAGGGAAAAAGAGGGTCCTTGGGGGTGTGTGGCAGAGTTATCAGATCTAAGCTAATAATTAAGCTTAGAAGTGTCCATGCAGGTCCCCACATCTGTACCCTAAAGTTCAGAGTGGGGAAGGAACCTTGACACCATGTATTATGTATTAGTGCCTAGAGTAGAGGACTGAGAGGAAGAGTCAAATTTTCAGAAGTGCATAACTGACTCAGACACCTAAATTCTGCTGAAGGTCTGTTTATATCACCATGCAAACAGTGCTTTTCTAGGATGCTGGGTGAGTGCTATCATTATTCTATTAATCATTCAGATTTTTCTTATCTGTTGTCTTAAGGAAAATATATTTCTTAGCTATATTGCAACTTGAAACATATTTGGTAGTCCCCATTTGAAATCTGGATGCTCAAGATGGTCCCTGAGTTCTGCTGTTAGGGGTTCAACTTGACTTTTACTTTATAAAATGAACTGCATATTTTTAAAGTAAAAACAATTGCATTTTATTAATGTTTGGTTTAAATATATTCATTGCCTGTACATTTTGTGAAATTAACGACTGCTTTTATATATATGGATAAACATATGGGAGATATATATATATAGATTTCCATATGTGGATCTGCTTTTGGGGCATGCATTTGTTTTGCAGATTGAAACAAGAAACCCGAGAAAAGTTAAGTAGTCAACCAATCAAAATATTCATTTCCAAAAAAGTCTAGGTACTATCCAATTCTGCAGAAGACAGAATACATAAATCAGACAATCACTTTCTGATATTTCATTCCGGGTATCAGGATTATTAATATAGTAGAGGAAAAGTAATATACAAGCCATGCAAATACTGTACTTATAACTGGAATCCTGATTATTTTCCTGTCTTCCAGCATTATAACTTTTCTGCACCCACTGAACTATGATCTGCTAAATTTCCCACTACCAGTCAATGTGCATTGACTGTACTATCCAAATATTGATTCATGAATGCATAACAGATTATTGTTATTGCAGGAGGTCAGAAAAAGCTCTCAGAATCACAGGAACATAAAAGCAGAATAGTTAAAAAAAACGTTTTTGTTCTTAATTGTGCTGTGAGTCCTCTCACCCAGCAACCCAATCCATTCTCAATGAAGTAACTAGAATGAAATATGTTCTGCAACTACCTCAGATTAGCATCAGTACCATGTACATGTGGGTATGAACTTTGGAAAGTGGCCTCTGAATCTAAATCAAAGGCTACATCATAAAAATTCCAGCTCAGTTCTATGCACACCACTAGTTTCTGTGCAGCTGTTACTGAACTTGTTCTGATTGCCACTGTCCTCTTTGTACTCTGGACTGGTCCAGAAACTTGTGCAAATGCAAACGCTTTTATAACAGTCTCTATCATAAGCTCCTACAAGGTAAAATTACTTTCTTTTTCTTCACAAGGCTTAGTGTAAGTATGGATGGTAAAGTGGGGATGCACCTTCATTTCTGCTTGTCTCTTGAAATGCACATGACCCAAGCCCTTTTTGATATCATAAAATATTTTGGGTGAAATCCTGGTTCCATTGAAGTCAATGGGAATTTTGCTATTGACTTCAAGGGAGCCAGGATTTTACCCTTGATGCCTTTTCACCCGTCTGCACTTTGAGAGTCACATCTGTAGGGAAAATGGAAAAACCTTTCATATGATGAGTATGGGCATGGAGCCTCCATTGCTTCACCAGGCACAGAGTTTTCTCCTCTGCTGGTGGGAGCCTGGGGTAAATCAGTCCCACTCATGTTTTTATTCCTCCATAATTACAAGGCAGGCCTCAGGGTAGGCCCAAGGATAGTAAGTTTATAACTTAAAAAGGGGAATACCTTTCCTGACCCCCGCTCTGGTGGGTAGCCTTATTATGCTGGCCTCTGGCATCAGCCCTTCCCCCAAACAGTCCATTAGTGAGGTTGCTTCCCCTGTAAGAAGGAGAACAGCATTCCACTCAGGAGAAGCTTTTCCCCTACTGCCACTTGCCCTGCTGCAGTTTATCACCCATCTCTCCCCTCTATCACCAAAAAAGGGGTTTTTGAAGGTCATTGGCAGCCCTTAAGTGGCCACAGGTTTCTCTAGTTAATCTGAGGTAAACCTTTTTCAGCTTATAGGGAACAGGGCCTTCACCATTCTAGGGCTGATATATCTGCCCTCCACTTCTCTCTTATATCTGTCAGGACTGACTTTATCACAAGAGATTGAGCATTTCTAATTTGACCCAAGAGAGCAAATAATGGATCAGTTCATGATGGTTCATATTGGCGCTAATGTTACTGTGTTGTAAGATATCTTGCAGACAGTAGATGACTTCAGGGAACTTGAAAGCATATTGAAGGAGAAGAATGTCCAAGTGATCTTTTCTGAGAAACTTCCTATCCCATGAATGAAGACAGAAGGCAGAAGTAAACCGCTGGCTAGGTAAGTGGTGTATGGTTTTGGTTTTTTGGAACATTGGTTCACTTTCTATGGTGATAAGGGACTGTATAGTTTGGATGGCCTTCAGTAGAAGGGGAAGCAAGCTCTTCGGAGACAGGCTGGTTAGACTAGTCAGGGGAGCATTAAATTAACACCGAAAGAGAGGGGTAAAAAAAGGGATGATATGAGCACTCAGCACAAACTGGAGATGTTGAGAACAAAATTAATCAAGCAAGCAAAGAACACAAAGAGAAAAAATTCTTAAACTGCCTATATGCTAATGTTAGGAGACTGGGTAACAAACAAGGGAAATTTGAATTGCTTATTTATGAGAATAAATTTGATCTAGGTGATATGACTGAAACCTGGTGGGGTGATTCACATGATTGGAATGTTAAAAATCAAAGGTTATAACCTATTCAGGAAGACTGAGTGGACAAAATGGGAGGGAGAGTGGCACTCATGTCAAAATGGCATTACCTATTTCCCAGTCACTGATAACTTGGAAGAAAATGATTTTGAATGTTTATGGATAAACGTCATAACAGATGAAGCACAAGATGGTGTATTAGTGTCTGCTACAGACCACTAAATCACATTAGAGTACAGGATGACTGCTTTCTTGCACATCTATCAAAAAAGAGTAGGGAGAAAAAAAGTGGCACAGCTGAATATAAGATTGAACAGATAGTTTAGCATAAGTTCCTTTCCCAGACCTAGAGCCTGTTTCTCTCACCAACAAAAGTTGGTCCAATAAAAGATATTACTCACCCATATTTTATCTCTAATATCCTGGGAATGATATGGGTACAGAAATGCTGCATGCAGCCAAACAGATTATCAAGCAAACAATAAGACAGTCAGGGGAAATAAGGTGTTCCCTATAAAGAGGAATAAAAGTGTACATACTCCTTCTGTATACCAGAGAACTATAATACGCATGCTATGGAAGCCTCCCTGAGGCACACGCCTATAGCAGTACAGATCCTTACCACATCTTCCTATGGGATGTGCCTTAAAAGTATCCTCTGGTGGCTAGAGTCTGGTTAAAAGAAACAACTTCGGTTGCATGGGATCAGGCCAATGGGTAGTTAAACTATCAATGTATTATCTTTCTACAGAGTCTTTTCCTGCTGCCCAAGCACATGTAGTAATGGGATAAAATCTGATTTCTAATTTCTTTGTCACTGCTTAGGGCTCTTTGCGTAACACCCACCCTCATTTAGTTCAGCACACCACATTTACACATTCTTCCTCTGATCATCTTCCGAGCCAGTTTCCTGTCTACTGTGTGTTGCCTAAAATGTAGTGTGTCACTGAAACTCCTCAATTGTCTGTGCAGAGTTGGAATAACAGCAGCAGTCTCTCTCCATGTCCAAATGCTTCTGACTTGGCAGCAAAAAGAGAAATCTGGTCTATGAGTCCTTTTGGTCAGCACAGTACCCTGAGCCAACCACTGACTCATTGTCCCTAGATCCAGTCTGCACAGCTGACTCATTGACTTTCGTTCCAGGAAATCTTGCCTAGAGTCAAAGTGATACATGTAGATTATTTATTTATTTATTTGGCGTATGCGATCTGGTCAAGCCACAGCATTCTTATCAATGATGTTCAAGGCACGAAGATCTCCAGGAAGCTGTGTCATTTTGCAGTTCTCAACAATATATATCATGGTTTCTGGCTGTTCACATTGACATAGCACAGTGGTTCTCAACAAGGGGTACATGTTTCCTTAGGGTACACAGAAGTCTTCCATGGGATAGATATTTGCCTAGTTTTACAACAGGCTACATAAAAAGCACCAGCGAAGTCAGTACAAACTAAAATTTCATACAATGACTTGTTTATACTGCTCTATATGCTATAAACTGAAATATAAGTACAATATTTATATTCCATTTTTCTTACTTTATGAATATATGGTAAAAATTGGAAAGCAAGCCATTTTCAGTAAGTGTGTAGTTTTTAAATGTGGTGAAACTTGGGGGTATGCAAGACAAATCAAACTCCTGAAAGGTGTACCATAGTCTGGAAAGGTTGAGAGTCACTGACAGGGACAGCTCTATGTTTTTTGCTGCCCCAAGCACGGCAGGCAGGCAGGTGGCTTTCGGTGGCATGCCTGTTGGCAGTCTGCTGGTCACGCGGATTCAGTGGCATGCCTGTGGGAGGTCTGCTGGTGTCATAAGCAGATAGTTAAGGGTTAATGTCTCTTTTACCTGTAAAGGGTTAAGAAGCTCAGTAAACCTGGCTGACACCTGACCAGAGGACCAATAGGGGGACAAGATACTTTCAAATCTTGGTGGAGGGAAGTCTTTTGTTTGTGCTCTTTGTGTTGTTGTTGTTCACTCTTTGGGACTAAGAGACCAGACGTCCATCCAGGCTCTCCAAATCTTTCTGAATCAGTCTCTCATGTTTCAAACTTGTAAGTAATTAGCCAGGCAAGGCGTGTTAGTCTTATGTTTGTTTTATCAACTTGTAAATGTTTCTTTTTGCTGGAAGGATTTTACCTCTGTTTGCTGTAACTTTGAACCTAAGGCTAGGGACGGCCCCTCTGGTCTATAGAAATCTGATTACTCTGTAAAGCATTTTCCATCCTGATTTTACAGAGATAATTTTTACCTTTTCTTTCTTTAATTAAAAGCTTTCTTTTTAAGAACCTGATTGATTTTTCCTTGTTTTAAGATCCAAGGGGATTAGATCTGGACTCACCATGGATTGGTGGGGGAAAGGAGGGGGGATAGTTAATTTTCCCTTGTGTTAAGATCCAAGCTGATTGGATCTGGACTCACCAGGGATTGGTAGGGGGAAAGGAGGGGGATGGTAAATTTCTCCTTTTTTTAAGATCCAAGGGGTTTGAATCTGTGTTCACCAGGGAATTGGTGAAGTCCCTCAAGGAAACCCAGGGAGGGGACGAAGTTTTGGGGGAACAGAGAGTGCCCCAGACATTGGAATTCTAAGTGGTGGCAGTATACCAGAGCTAAGCTAGTAATTAGACTTAGAAGTGTCTATGCAGGTCCTCACATCTGTATCCTAAAGTTCAGAGTGGGGAAAGAAACCTTGACAGCTGGTCACACGGATTCGGTGGCGTGCCTGCAGGAGGTCCACCAGTGCCACGCCATCGGTCCCTGCCTCCAAATTGCCACTGAAGCCATGGACTGGCGGATCTCCCTTGCTGTGCTGGTGCCTGGAGCCGCCCCAGTCACTGACATAGTGGATTGTCTAAAATGCCACTGCAATTCTGCTGCAGCACAAATCCCATGTCCAGTACAAAACTGGTTCAGAAGTCTCTGCTGACTTTGTGGTAAATGAAACCCAGGTTGACGCTGTGTGAGGTCCAAGACAAGATAATTATTTGTCACTTTCTCTTTCTCAGACCATGAAGCTCACCATGGATCCTCTATCATAAATCCCTTATGGTAAACTTATCAACAATGGATACTGTGAGTGCAGATGACCAACTGGTAGATTAAACAAGTCTTTAATTAATGCTATATGTGGCAAATCACACAATTTCATCACATGCTTTACTACGGTTTCCTCTCTGCGAACACTGGGCGGAGCAATATTGCAGAGAACTGGTAACCCTGATAGAGGAGTAGATTTAAATGTGCCTGAGATAATACACATGGTGAAATTAAGTTGTACATCAATCATCTTTGTGTGAGATGAATGAGCTCATACTGGAGTGCAGTGGTCCAGTGTTGAATAACAGAGTGCCAGGGATGAAGTGCATAACATTTGGGCATTAGGTGGCATATGTGTGCATTCAGTGCAAGGAGCTCCTGGCCCTCAGAGACCATGTACAGGCTTTAGAGATGAGGGTGGCTGAGCTGGAGCAGCTAAGGGAGACAGAGAGGTACATAGATGAGACTTTTGGGGACACAGTAGAATGATTCCACTCTTAGTCTGACAGCCTCTGTGCTGTTGAGGAGGATGAAAGCATCAGGAAAGGAGAACATCCAACTGGAGCAGAGGGAAATGATTCCATAGTTGGAACCCTCCTTCCAGATGATGTTGTGGTATCCTCTTGCACTGAGGATACCTCTCCGGGGAAGGGAACTCCAGTTATTAGGAATGGGTGATTTGATCATTAGAAATATAGATAACTGGGTATGCAATGACTGGGAGAACTGCACGGTGACTTACCTGCCTGGTGCAAAGGTTGCGGATCTCTCAAGACATGTAGATAGGCTTATGTGTAGTGCTGGGGAGGAGTTGGTGGTCATGGTGCATGTAAGTACCAACGGCATAGCGAAAGATAGGAGAGAGGTCCTGGAGGCCAAATTTAGGCTGTTAGGTAAGAGATTGGTAAGTCCAGGACCTCCATGGTAGCATTCTCTGAAATACTTCCAGTTCTACGCTCAGGGCCAGTTAGATAGGCAGAACTGCAAGGTCTCAATGCATGGATGAGATGATGGTGTAGGGAGGAGGAGTTTAGATTTATTAGGAACTGAGGAAACTTTTGGAAAAGTCTGGTTCCAACTTTTTTGGAACCAGATTGCTAGCACTTAAAATTAAAAAGACCATAGAGAAGTTTTTAAACTAAGGGCTGGGGGAAAGCCGACAGGTACAGAAGAGCATACAGTTCAGACATCCCTTAGGGAAGGATCTATAAATGGAGATTTCCTATGTCCTAATAAGGAGGAGAGGATGGAAGAAGATAAAATACAAGTATGATGTGATGAGAAACAGTCAAAAGAAAAGAAGTCCCATTCAATTACATCATGTAATGGCAGGCAGCTAAAAAGAGACAAGTTTTTAAAGTGCTTATATACCAATGCTAGAAGTCTAACTAATAAGATGTGCGAACTAGAGTGCCTCATATTAAATTAGGCTATTGCTATAATAGACATCACAAAAACTTGGTTGAATGAGGATAATCAATGGGACACAGTAATACCAGTAATACCAGAAGGACAGAACAGGTCATGCTGGTGGGGGAGTGGCACTATATGTGAAAGAAAGCATAGAATCAAATGAAGTAAAAATCTTAAATGTACCAAACTGTACCATAGAATCTCTATGGATAGTAATTCCATGCTTGAATAAGAAGAATATAGTAGTAGGGATATACTACAGACCACCTGACCTGGATGGTGATAGTGACTATGAAATGCTCAGGGAGATTAGAGATGCCATTAAAATAAAAAAATAAATAATAATGGGGGATGTCAGCTATTGTCATGCTGACTGGGTACATATCACCTCAGGATGGGGTGCAGCGATAAAGTTTCTTGACAGCTTAAATGACTGCTTCTTGGAGCAGCTAGTCCTGGAACCCACAAGAGGAGAGGCAATTCTTGATTTAGTCCTAAGTGGAGAACAGGATCAGGTCCAAGAGGTGAATATAGTTGGACCTGCTTGGTAATAGTGACCATAATATAATTAAATTTAACATCCCTGTGGTGGGGAAACACCACAGCAGCCCAACAGAATGTCACAGGGGAATGACACAGAAATGAGGAGGTTACTTAAACAGAAATTAAAAGGTACAGCACCAAAAATAAAATCCCTGCAAGCTTTATGGAAACTTTTGAAAGATGCCATAATAGAGGTTCAACTTAAATGTGTCCCCCAAATTAAAAAATATTGTAGGATAAACAAAAAAGAGCCACCGTGGCTAAACAACAAAGTAAGAAGAAGTGAGAGGCAAAAAGTCTTCTTTTAAAAAGTGGAAATTAAATCCTAGTGAGGAAAACAGAAAGAAGCATAAACTCTGATAAATGACGTGTAAAAATATAATTAGGAAGGCCAGAAAAGAATTTGAAGAACAGCTAGCCAAAGACTCAAAAAGTAATAGCAATTTTTTTAAGTACATCAGAAGCAGGAATCCTGCTAAACAACCAGTGGGGTCAATGGACAATCGAGATGCTAAAGCAGCACTCAAGGACGATAAGGCCATTGTGGAGAAACTAAATGAATTCTTTGTATAGGTCTTCATGGCTGAGGATGTGAGGGAGATTCCTAAATCTGAGCCATTCTTTTTAGGTGATAAATCTGAGGAACTGTCCCAGATGAAAGTGTCATTAGAGGAGGTTTTGGAACAAATTGATAAACTCAACAGTAATAAATCACCAGGACCAGATGGTATTCACCCATGATGGTATTCACTCAAATGTGAAATTTCAGGACTACTAACTGTCATCTGTAACCTTTCATTTAAATCAGCTCTATATCAAATGACTGGAGGATAGTTAATGTGACATGAATTTTTTAAAAGGTCTCCAGAGGTGACCCCGTCAATTACAGGCTGGTATTGGGCAAACTGGTTGAAATTATAGTAAATAACAAAATTGTCAGACACATAGATTAACATAGTTTGTTGGGGAATAATCAACATGTTTTTTATAAAGGGAAATCATACCTCACCAATCTACTAGAATGCTTTGAGGGGATCAATAAGCATGTGGACAAGGGGGAACCAGTGGATATAGTTTATTTAGATTTTCAGAAAGCGTTTGAAAAGGTCCCTCACCAAAGGCTCGTAAGCAAAGTAAGTAGTCATGGGATGAGAGGGAAAGTTCTCTCATGGATTGGTAACTGGTTAAAAGATGGGGAACAAAAGGTAGGAATAAATAGTCAGTTTTCAGAATGGAGAGAGGTAAATAGTGCTGTCCCCCCGGGTCTGTACTGGGCCCTGTCCTATTCAACATATTCATAAATGATCTGGAAAAAGGGGTAAACAGTGAGGTGGCAAAATCTGCAGGTGATACAAAACTTGTTAAGTCCTAGACAGACTGCGAAGAGCTACAAAAGGATTTCTCAAAACTGGGTGACTGGTCAACAAAATGGCAGATGCAATTCAATGTTCATAAATACAAAGTAATGCACATTGAAAAACATAATCCCAACTATATATATAAAATGGTGGGGTCTAAATTAGCTGTTATTGCTCAAGAAAGAGATCCTGGAGTAATTGTGGATAGTTTTCTGAAAACATCCACTCAATGTGCAGCGGCAGTCAAAAAAGTGAACAGAATATTGGGAATCATTAAGAAAGAGATAGATAATAAGACAGAAAATATCATATTGCCTCTATATAAATTCATGATACGCCCACATCTTGAACAATGTGTGCAGATGTGGTTGCCCCATCTCAAAAAAGATATATTGGAATTGGAAAAGGTTCAGAAAAGGGCAACAAGAATGATTAGGGATATGGAACGGCTGACTTATGAGGAGAGATTAATAAGACTGGGACTTTTCAGCTTGGAAAAGAGATGACTAAGGGGGGATTGTCATAAACAGATAGCTAAGGGTTAATGTTTCTTTCACCTGTAAAGGGTTAACAAAGAGAACCAAACACCTGACCAGAGGACCAATCAGGAAACTGGATTTTTCAAAGCTCAGGGGAGGGAATGTTTGGGTCTTTTTTTGTCTGGCTCTCAGCTATGAGAGGATTTTTTCTTTCTTTCTATTCTGTCAACGCTTCTAACCTTCAGTTCAAAGTTGTAAGCTACAAAGGTAGAAAAAATATGTGTGTAGTTGCTGAATGTTTAAATTGTATTCTTTTGAATAAGGCTGTTTATAATATTTTTCTTTTAAGCAATAGCCCTGTGTATTGTCAAACTTAATGCAGAGATCATATTTGTTATGTCTTTTTCTCTTCTTTTTATATAAGCTTGCTTTTTAAGATTGTTTGGAGTTTTTTCTCGTGGGTAGGCTAGGAACAAACGAGAGGGAATTCTCTTTGTGTGTAAGATCACGGGGGGGAAGCTCACAGCACCAGGAATTTTTGGGAGGGGTAAGAGAGATAGATCATTTTCTGTTCCTTGTATTTGGTGTCTCTTTGTGGAAGAAAGGAGACATTGCTTCTTGTATTGTGATGTAAAGCAGTTGGCTTCGGTAACTCTCAGGTTGCCAGAGAGGAAAGTCTGGGTGCGGAGAGAAGAGGGGGAGGAAGCGGGATATTTCCCTTTGTGGTAAGACTCAGGGCTTCTGAGTCTTGGGGTTCCCCAGGGAAGGGTTTGGGGAGACCAGAGGGAGCCAAAACCCTGGAATTTTTGGCTGGTGGCAGCGAGATCAAATCTGAGCTGGTAATTAAGCTTAGAGGGGTTCATGCAGGCACCCAGATTTCTGGACGCTAAGGTCCAGATTTGGGAATGCTTATCACAGGGATATGATAGAGGTCTATAAAATCTTGACTGGTGTGCAGAAAGTAAATAAGGAAGTGTTATTTACTCCTTCTTGTAACACAAGAACTAGGGGCCACCAAATGAAGTTAATAGGCAGCAGGTTTAAAATAAATAAAAGGAAGAATTTTTTCACACAGCGCACAGTCAACCTGTGGAAGTCCTTGCTAGAGGATGTTGTGAAGGCCAAGGCTATAACAGGGTTCAAAAAAAAACTAGATAAATTCAAGGAGGAAAGGTCCATCAATGGCACTTAGCCAGGATAGGCAGGAATGGTGTCTCTAGCCTCTGTTTGCAAGAAGGGGCAACAGGTGATGGATCACTTGATTACCTGTTCTGTTCATTTCCTCTGGGGCACCTGGCATTGGCTCCTTTTGGAAGACAGGATACTAGGCTAGATTGACCTTTGGTCTGATTGAGTATGGACATCTTATGTTCTTATATTTTTATGTTCTTATTGTCATCCAATGTCATTGCGAACAGTTTTCCAAGCAGGTTATTGCGTGTTTTAATCTTAGTCACTGTCTCTGTAAGATGGTCACAATATGTGAGATTTCTGTACAACATAATGCCTAGATATACTGGGTGTGAATCATGCTTTATTCACTGATCATTGAGAACTATAGTCAGCTCTCTGTCCATTTGTGCGTGATATAAGTAGAAAACACTCGACACGGTCTTACTTCCACTTGGTATCAGGCAACACTGATCGCAATAACTGGCCATAGCCATCATAAGTGCATTCAGAACACTCTCAAGTATATCAAAAGAGTGTGACTGGGTGCCGAGGCATGTGTCATCTGCATAAACAAACTTGTGAGACCCAGTATATGGCAGGTAATTCAAATATAAGTTGAATAACATTGGATGTAATTCTGATCCTTGTTGGAGGCCATGCTTCTAGTGCATCCAAACACTTGTTCTATCACCAATATGCACATGGAAATGGTGACTTCTCAAAAACAGCCATTGCTCATGCTAATCATCTTGGCGTAGTTCTAGACAATTTCGTTAAAAGGCCCTCATGCCCAAACCGTATCATATGCCGTGTTAGGTCAAGGAAAATTGAACAAGACTTCAATTTACAGATATAGGTAGTGAGACAAAATAATTAAATCCATGGATTTCTGCAGTGCTCCCACTTACTTAGGATACTATACTTTCCCAGTGAACCCAGATGAATTGAATAAGGGAGTAACAGGTACCTACTAAACTGAAGCTTTCTTGATTAACTAAGAAAGATGCCGAAAATTAGACAAACAGCTACATATGACTTTCATAAGGATCTTTGCCTATGTGGTCACAAAAGCTCAGCTCAAAGGCCTTCATCAAGATCTACAAAAGAAAAGGAACCACCAGTGATTTTTACAAGAGCTTTCCTATTGGATAAGAGCTGGAGGACACTCTCATCTATAGTCGAAATAATATAGGTATAGGATAAACAGATTTCAAAGTGAAAAACTATGATATCAATTGGGCCTTGGGGAAAATGAGTCTAGTAAAGCTCAGGGGATATATCTAACTCAGTGAGATCTTATAGGTAAGCACAATCAGTACATAGTATGCTGTAGCCCAGGACACTTTGGGTGTATGTAACCAGTGGAGAATATAGCTACCCAAGGCAGCCATCTTAAAATAAAGTATTGTTTAATCTTAACAGTAAGAACATAGCACAATGTAACAAAAGGATTTTGGCCTTGGAATCTATTCACAAGAAGGTGCCAGAGGACTGTGCAGAGGAGGGTGATGGTAGATGGAGAGCAGTTGGAAAGGTAATTGAAAAGTGTCTAGAACTTAGCTTTGCTGAGGATAAAAAATGTTTGGAAAGTCTGTTTCATAAGCTTTTACATTTCTTAGCTCCAACCAGAAACACAAATTCCAAAATATCAAGAAAAGCTGGTCTCATGAAGTTTCCACTTACTCTTGAAGATGCAAGATTCGGATATCTCAGATAAACAACTTGCAGGACACACCCTGCATGTCTGTCTATGGCCGTTGTTCTGGTTCAGCAACTTTGATCTGAGCAGCCTGTCAGCAAACATCAGACACATTCTGGGTCCCACCAGCCTTAACAGTTACTTGCAGGGTGACGCCAACACACACCCAGTCCTGAATTTCCCCCCCAAAATTTGTGTTCTGCACTGTCCAGCCCTCTCCTGGACAGTTTTGATGTTTTAGACCCATTGTCCCTGTAAAGGAACAATATACAACTTGTGACCTTAAATGGAGTGACCCAGAGAGTTCACAACACTGGATTAATTTTGATTAAAGAATAAAAACTTTATTTAACTACAAAGAGATGGATTTTAAGTGAGTACAAGTATTAAGGCATTAAAGTCAGAAATAGTTACAAGAAAAATAAAGATGAAATACTTCCTTGCACTAAAACTTTACAAACCAGGCTTGGTTCAAGGTAAAATTCTTACCATATGCTCCTAACAGCATTACTGACCAATCTTCAGGTCAGGATTCCTCCCAAAGTCAAAGAGGTAGATTCTTTTGTCTTCTTAGGCTCAAGAGAGATGGATAGAGGGAGATAAACTGGGGTGTTTGCCCCTCACTTTTTTTAGCTCAGTTCCCCTCATAAAGTTCTTTCCAAAGAGACATAGTATCTGGTGAGAGGAGGTTTCATGCTGTTCCTTCTTTCCCCTCTGTTTGCTGAGTTGCAGATTTTCTTTGTCTTCTTCCTTCTTTCTCTCGCTATCTTAGGGCTCTATTTGCAGTTTATATGCAAACTGAGATAAACACACATCTCTTTGTTTAAGACCTACTTGACCAACCCTAATCGAGGCTACATGAGTCTGAATATGTGCCTTTAGAATTATACAGTGGCGATTTCATAACTTTTACATACAATGTTGCTACATACTTTTTACCGTGATATTATTGACCAGGAAGTTATTACTTTTCAAATGATTCCTCACATGGCATATTTTGTACAAAGATTATTACAGCAGTGTGTAGGGTGTGAATACAGGCCTGCACTCCATTACAGAGCACCTATGCACGATTTCCTTTTGGGGACAGAATGTATACCGAAGGATCATATCCAAATGACAGAAAAGTGAAAAGCCCTAGTAGATCATCTAGTGTACCCTTCTTGCCTATACAGCACTGTTCTCTACAGTATACTTTGCAGTGCTTTTTCCAGTTTATAACACCCACATTATGTTTCTTCCACCACTTCCCTTAGCGTATTCTAACTGATGTAGGTTTAGAGAAAATAATTGATAATCCGTCTGCATGTGTATTTTCTTCATTTAATCAAATTGCTTCTAATTCTACCTGCTCTCTTAAACCACCTTTATTATTCGTACTACAGCAGCTACTAGGAACCCCCATTTGAGATCTGTGACCCATTGTGTTAGGTGTTATATATGTACATAATAAGATGCAGTCCCTGCCCTGAAGAACATACAGTCTAAATACTCAAGAGAGACAAAGGGTGGGGAAAAAGAAGTTTTATATTCCCACTGGGAAATGAGGTGCAGATATCTTAAGTGACTTACCCAAGGTTATAAAAGAAAGCTGTAGTAGAGCCAGGAATTGAACCCAGTGCCAAAGGCACAAGATCACCTTTCCTTTCTCCCAGAGAAGCTCCTCTCCACATATCAAGGATCAAATACTTGCAGAACTTTGTCTCCTCTTTTTCACTGAATAATACGCATTGCTTGGTCCATGCTCGCTTGTATATAGGATCAGTGAACCAATCAGTTCCCAAACTTTCTGCCTTGTGAGCCTTCATCCAATGTGTGTAGGTTTCTCATAAAAGAACAACTGTTGTGAATATATAAAGCTCAAGACTGAAATGATTCCTACTGGTAAGTGTATTGGTGGGGCTCATCACTAAAATTTTCTGTATGCTTCACCCCTTTGATCCAGGTTGTGCTTATTGTCCCAATCTAGCCCCGAATCTTTCTTACTAATTAACAACTAGCTTGTAACTGAGGCCAACCCTAAGCAAGGATTATAGTGAATAAAATATTTAGCCCTGGGAGGCAGTCATACATCACTCTTTGAACACTTAGTACAAGCATCACACACACATAAAATAGATTAAAAACTGGCTATCTGATAGGTCTTAAAAAGTAGTTGTAAATGGAAAATTGTCATCAAACAGATGTGCTTCCAGTGGGATCTCACAGGGGTTGGTTTTTGGCACTATGATATTTAAAATTTTTATTAATGACCTGGAGAAAATATAAAATCATCGTTGATAAAGTTTGCAGATGACGCAAACATTGGAGGAGTGGATGACAGGTCCTGATCAGGTGGAGGACACCTGATCTGGATAGCTTGGTAAACTGGTCGCAAACAATATGTGTTTTAATATAGCTAAATGTAAATGTATACAAAAAACAAAGAATGTAGGTCTTATTTACAGACTGGCAGACTCCTGGAGAAAAGTGACTCTTAAAAAGACTTGGAGATCATGGTGGATAATAACATAAGCTTCCAGTGTGATGCAAGGGTCAAAGAGTTAATGAGATTCTTGGAAGCATAAACAAGGGAATCTAGAGGAGGAGCAGAAAGGTGATATTATTTTTGTATTTGACACTGATGTGACCTCTACTGTGTACAGGTCTGGTGCCCATAATTCAAAAAGGATATTGATAAATTGGAGGAGGTTCAGAGAAGAGCCACAAGAATGATTAAAGGATTAGAAAATATGTCATAGAGTGATAGACTCAGGGAGCTCAATCTATTTAGCTTAACAAAGAGAAGGTTAAGAGGTGACTTGATTACAGTCTATAAATATCTACATGGGGAATAAATATTTAGTAATGGGCTCTTCAATCTTGTAAAGAAAGATGTAACAGCTGGAAGTTGAAGCTAGACAAATTCAAACCAGAAATATGACATACATTTTCGAAAGTGAGGGTAATTAACTTTAGGAACAATTTACCAAAGGTTATGGTGGTTTCTCCATCAGTGGAAATTTTTAAATCAAGATTGGATTTTTTTGCTAAAAGATATGCTCTAGTTCAAACAGGAATTATTTCAGGGAAGTTCTCTGGCCTGTGTTATGCAGGAGGTCAGACTAGATAACCACGGTGGTTCCTTCTGGACTTAGAATCTATGATTCTATGAAAGTCACAATTCTTCCGAGCCTCCTCTTTGCTCCTGGGGTGTTTGTGGAAATGTGTTACTGGCCTAAATTAACTGAAAAATTACTATACCTATTCACTGCTCAGACTCAATTACTCTGGCCAGCAATAGGGAAAGCTGTTAGATAAGGATCCAAACTCTCTGCTCATCCTTTCCTTGATTAGGAACTCATCTGCTCATATGCACATGAACTCAAGATCTGGGTAGCCAACATAAAGGTGTAAAGAAAGTTCCTACTATTTCTTTCTCCTTTTCATGAATGCATAGTCCATGTCACAATCTAGCCCTAAATGTTCATGAAGTGTATAGAAGCATATGGGTAAGTCAGAATACATAATATATCTTAAATATTCATTCACTGTAGGCCAGATTGTGATATTCTTACTTACATGTGGTAGTACTTTACTATGTGAATAGTCCCATTGACTTCAATGGCACTCAGTGTGGCTTTGCAATCTGGCCCATATAAAAATAAGATTTAAAAATAGTTTAAGAAATGTAAAAGTAATGGAGGAAAAAATCTAAACATAAGGTTTTTTAGAATGATTTATCCCTAGATCCATTTTTAGCAAAGGCTAAAGCCGGAGATATATTCATTAGCTATTTGCTTTGAGATCACTATAAAATGCAAAAAAATAAAATAAAATAAAATTAAAAAAAGGAAAAATGCACTAGAATATATAAAAAATAATTCTGGGGAATGTAGATAAAGACTTAACATAGAATAAAAGACTTGTGTTGTAGTTAGACCACATTACCAGTTCATTCTCCCCTAATTCAGTACTGCCAAAGCCTGATGTGACTATAAAGACCTTAGGTTTCCTTTCGTGATGTGAAAGTTATCAGAACTTCCTTCTTTCCAGCCATGTGTTTATTTTGTTCTGTCATGATATATTTACTAGTATATAATGCATCAGACTGACCCAGAAGTGGGAGACACTACCTCATATGGGGGGTCAGTAGAAACAAGTCTGACAAAGAACCTCTAAGCAACCTCATTAGGGACAAAATGTTCCTGACAGTTTCAACCATGGTGGTAAAGTCAGAGGGGAGGCAGACTTGGACAGCACTGTCAGGCTTTCATCAACAAGCTCTGATCAAGTGTCCTGCAGTCCCAGCTAAATCCTTCAAACCTAAGGACAGGAACAATACACCAAAGAAGCTCTCACCAGCAGTCAGATGAGAACGACCAATAATCAAAGTTGCTTAAAAATAATAACAAACATAACCTATAGTAGGTTTTTCATTAACATCCATTGATCTAAAAATGAACTATCTGAGAGAGATCATACTTCCATACTTTGTCTCTCTCTATTTAAAGATCACCAGACCAGACTGACATTTCCATTGAGGTCTATTTATAGTCATCTAGCACTGAAAATCACCCCTTTAAATGGCCATAAATTTACATATAAAGGGTTGTAATGGAGCCTTAGTGTAAATGGGAATCAGGCCCCATTTCGATTGCATCTAGAAAAAGTACTTTGCAGATGCATTTCGAAGCATATGTCCTCCAGAGGGTTTGAGTTTAGCTGTAGACTGAACAGTTTTGTATTCAGCTCAACTTGAACCCCCCCGTAAAGTTCCCCTATCCCACTCCAGTGCTGTCTGGTTTCCAAGTTGCTCCTCAAGTCCTTCTAGCAACTCCTCAGCTCACTCTTGTACTCCCTTGTCTGTTACCAGTTCTTGACCAAAAGTCCATATGGACTTGTTTTCAATATGGAATTAGCAACCAATACTACAGTGGCAATATCAGGAAATGCTGTAGCAACCAGCCATGGACAACACAAGGGGGGTTTTGGCACTGTAATTTTTATTTGCTTGTTTTCATAGGTAGTTTTTAGGTAAACTTTCTGGACTTAAGGAACTATTTCAATCAAACTAGAAAGTTTGGGGAATGCACAGAACTTATTGGAGAATGCAAAAGTTTCTTAAAAACCTGAAGCATAACAAACAAACACCACCTTTCCAAGGTCTAGCTACATATACAGTCAGTTAAACCAAATTTGTAGGATTAACCTTTTTTGCACCGTCTTGTGATGGTCAATAATATTAGATACTTTACATTACAACCATCCAGTGACAAGCTTTACACCACAATTGTAATCCAAAAGCAGTTCTGTAAAAACAGCATATTTGTTCCTTCCCAATTACTTCATTGCCAGCGTTGCTCAGTTAATTAGTGTTTAAGCACTGGCAACGTACTTTGCGTTGTACAAGTATAAAAGAAGTACACAGTCTAAGGCAAAATCCTGCCCCTCTTGTCTAAACCACACAAAGGAGTGGAGTGGCTCACAGTGGGTCTCTGAGCCTTCTTAACAGTACAGAGCAGGGTAGGAATGGGGAATGTATATTGGTATTCATCCCTCTCTAATGCGTGTTGCACATCCCAGTTTATTAAATAGATAGATACCCAACTCATACTATTAGACTGATTAAAACAATGCTACATAAACTGAGTAAAGGTTGTGGAATCAGGCAACATCCAGACAAGTCCTCATCCTGACCACACATCTCAAACTGGCAGATGACACTCAGAATCATGGAGTGTCAGTGGCCATAGGTGCCAACTCCATACGTGCTCCAGGGTTGGAGCATCCACAGAAGAAAATTAGTGGGTGCTTAGCACCTCAGTCTCCTCCCTCAGCCCTCCCACCCGCTGATGTCAATCAAGTCCTCCCTTTCCCTCCCAGCACCTCCCGCCTGTCATGGGACCGTTGTTCCATGGTGGGCAGGAGGTGCTGGCGGGGGAGGAGTGGGAATGGGATGTGCTTGGGGAGCGGCGGAACAGGGCGGGAAGAGGCAGGGCAGGGGTGAGGGCTTGGGAGAAGGAGTGGAGTGGGTATGGGACCTGGGCCAGAGCAGGGTGGGAAGAGGTGGGGTGGGGCTGCAGGTTTGGGGGAAGGGGTGAAGGGGGGGCGGGGCTTGGACCAGAGCAGGGACTGGGCATCCCCAGAGCAAAGAGGAAGTCAGCACCTGTGTCAGTGGCTGCAGTAAAAAACAGGCCACCTGCTAGCGCTCAAGAGACATCCTGCCTTGCTGAGGCATGTGTGCACAACACAGGACAGGAATTGGCCCTAAATCAAATGCAGATAATACAATTCAGATGCACAAAATTCAACTGATAAAAGTCCACTTTCAAAGAGCTGCAGGTATCTTTGAGAGATACATTTATTTTTTAATTAATTATTGCTATTGTTTTTTTATTGTCTAACGCTCAGAAGTGTACTGGGGGTGATGCACAGAAGACATGATTATTGCCTGATTCATTTAGCACCTAGAAAATCACAGGAACACATTGCGATTCACAAAGCCTGAGTGAGGCACCTAGGCTCCCTATCCAATGAATGGGGAGAGATAGGCTCCTGATTTGCAATTCACAAAAGCCAGTACACTAGGTGGGGAACCAACTAAATTAGCCAATGAGAGATGCTGACAAGAAGTTGTGTGTGTTAAGTCCCTCCCCTCTCACAGAGCTAAGCACCTAAATCCAGGCTGCAGGGAGGCACCTAGGTCTGTTGGCAATTCTCATCTATGATTATTTGTGGGAGCTAGGAGGTTAGGGCATTCACCTATGAGGCGGGAGATCTCTGTTCAAATCCTGTCTCCTCAGCGGGTGGAGGGGGAACTTGAACCAGGGAATTTCCCACATGACAGGTAAGTACCCTAATCACTGGACAAAAAGTTAGAAGGGAGAATATAAGAACAGCCATACTGGGTCAGACCAAAGGTCCATCTAGCTCAGTATCCTGTCTACCGACGGTGGTTTCCTCCTCCCTCCCCACAGCTGTTCTGTGTGAACTCATGTGCAGGGCATGATCCTGTAAGTGTGCTCTGAGCATGCTAGTGGATTGAGCCCTGCACACCAGATTGGAAGCTGAACACCTATCTGCCCCAGTTTGTGAATCACTCTGGAGCTTAGGTGAGAGAAAGGCATTCAGATGCCTCAAATGAAGCAGCAGTGAGCATGCCCAGAGGCAGAAGTATAGGTGCCGAGGGAACTTTTACTGGAAAAATGTAGGCACCAAGTGAGTGTAGGTGCCTTCCAGATTCAGTGGGAATTCTGTGAATTGCAGAAGAGCCTAAAATTGGGACTTAGGTACCTAAAACTAGATTTAGGGACCTATATCTGGGTTTTAGGTGCCTAAGTACCTTTGTGAATCTAGGCCATACAGTCTAAATGAAGTGACAAAAATAGGGTAGGCAGTGGGTTACTATTATATAGCTATAATTTATCTTTGCAATGTGTGAGAGGTTGTTGGGCATCTTCCAACCAAAACTCAACCTGGGATCTGAAAATCAAGTTGTGTTCTTCTCCCATTACGAACAGCAAAGGTCCTTCATTGAGAATTCTGCTGATAATACACAAAGTGGGATGGAATCCAGCTCATACTCTTCCATCTCTTTATTGTAGTGCTAGCAAGAGCAGACATTTGGTTTTTGTCAGTAAGTTATCATAAGGAGATATGACTGAAATACAGATGTGAAACCAAATCTTGAATCAGAAGGGATCATTTTTGCAGTTAGATGTCTCATCTAAAGTTGCTGACCAGTATGGTGTCATTGTTTCTCGGTACTCCTTCTGTTGGTCTTTCCCAGTTGGGTCTCATTTTATACTTAAATTGTAAAGGCAGGGAGAGTCATGTTGTTTTGTGTTTATACAGAGCCTAGCATAGTGAGGTCCTGGTCCATGACTGGGATAGTCCAATACTGCACTATTACAATTTTACAAATACAAATGAAGACTGGATACTTTCTGGAATAAATGATTTTGTCACACACAAGTTTTGGGGGCCAATACAGGAGTAAGGGGATAAAACTCTATGCTCTGTGCTATATGGGAGGTCTGACACTTCTGGCATTAAAATCTAATAAATAATATATTATCACCAGTGCAATTAAATGGCTAGGGAAAAAATTCATTTCATTTATATTTAAGTTAAGACGATTTGAGGAAAATAAGGGTAGGAAAATTTCATAAGATCTGAGATATCGGCAACATCCATGAAAAGACCTTATTCTAAATCTGAGTCTGGCTGAATTTCATTACTGGGAACATCAAAAATGGTCAATAAATACAAATGAGTGAGACTCAACACTGATGCTTTCAAAGTTATTAATATAAGCCAGGGGTTCCCAAATGTTGCCCTACTAGGAGCTGCTACAGGGCTGTACTTAATGTGTTGCATGCAACGTTAGTGGAGTCATATCAGGCCCAGGATATTAGAGACACAAGGTGGGTGAGGTTATATCTTTTATTGGACCAACTTCTGTTGGTGAGAGAGACAAGCTTTCAAACTTACTCAGAGCTCTTCTTCAGATCTGGGAAACATACTCAGAGTCACTGTTAAACATAAGGTGGAACAGATTGTTTAGCATAAGCAGTTAATATAATTCACCATGAATGGTCCCTTGAAATATGTGTTAACTACTTATGCTAAACAATCTGTTCCACCTTGTATTTACCAGTGACAAACTGAGTGTGTTTCCCAGACCAGAAGAAGAGCTCTGTGTAAGCTTGAAACTTTTCTCAAGAAGTTGGCCCAATAAAAGATATTACCTCACCCACCTTGTCTTTGTAGTACTTCATCTGACTATTCAATTACATTATTTTTAAATTAGAACTATATGCACCTATTCAAACTATTTGTTTACACTTGTAAGTTTCTTGGTATCTTAATAAAAATGTGTTTTTCAGTTCAACCAAAAAAAAAAAAAAAAAAAAAAAAAAAAGCTGATTACCTCTGTCCTTATGTACATGAAGATGATGGCCAGAGGCTGAATTTATTACATGTGGAATCCATTTGGCCTCTGAGTTGCTGATTTTGCACCTTTGGTTTAAGTTGGCAGCTTTTTTTGGTAGCAATCCAGAGATTATTTTAGGTGTTATAATTTCTGATCCCAGCCAGATCATGCAATTTCAAAGTCCCTCTCTTTTGTTCCAGACAAAAGCTACTGTCTTGCTACAATCCTTTGGCCTAATGAAGGACTGTATTTTTTACTGAAAGTTTAAGAACTGGATTTGCACCCGGAATTTCTAGTATATCTCTTGAAAAGATGAAACCCACTCAAAGTACTATAGGAAATAATCCATCATTCCATCTATTGTGTACAATCAATAACACTAAAAGACTGTCTTGTCATCTTATCAGGCTACATGGGTTTTAGCAGTTCCTTTATTAAGCCTGGAAAAGAAAGCAAGGAGAGAGGGATTCTTTGAACATCCAAACACGGTGTCACACTGAGTGTGATCCTGACACTGCCCAGGGAACCTGCTATTCCTTTGTTTACAGATGGATCTGTGATAACCTGACAGCTCAAATGGAAGGTCACCCATGAGGACAAGCAGGGGGTTCTTTTCCATCATCTCTGAATCCTGGAAGTGGCTTTTTTGACCACCCTCAGTATCCGGGCTTTCAATTAAATCCTACTTTTCCTGATGACAGAAGTATGTGGAATGTGATCAGGAGACATTCTGGTAATTTGTCTTGCATTACAAGCAGGGGAGGGATGCCAGGGTGAAAAACCCTCCTCATGGCCGTCCTGAGAGTATTCTCTCTGGATAGAAACAATGGCAACCACTGAAGTTTTACATATATTTTAAATGTAGGGTTTTATTTAAAAAAAGTAGACCCAACCCTTTGTGCTGGACTATGCCCATGTACCTGCCACAACAGGTGTAAACAATTTTGAACACCAAAGGTTTTGCCAATACCTTTGATGGAGCCAGAGCTTCATTCTAAGTTTCCAATTTCTTGCAGAACAGTGTTGCTGTTTCCTTCTCATGAAAGCATAGTCCTCTCAAAGGGAATTAGCAAAATATTGGAAATCACACACTGGCCTAACTAACAGAGGCCAAACCCTGCAGTCTTCCAGGGATGGAGTTCCATAGCAACTGTCCCCCTGGATCAGACCACGCAGTGGCTTATCTAGTCCAGTATCCTGCTTCCAACTGTGGCCAGAGTGAGCTACTTCACAGAAAGGGGCAAGAAAACCTTCAGTAGGCAGTTATGCAATACCTTGTCTGTAAGGCAGTTTCTTCCTAATGCCCAATACTTAGAGGTTGGCTTATGCCCTGAAGCATGAGGGTTTCCAACCCTTCCAGAACTCTTGTCTTGTTAAAAGTCTTTAGAGTACAACTAGACAATTTTATGGATAACAAGCATATCCAATTCTTTCTGGAACCTTGCTAAGCTGTGGGTTTCAATTGTATCTTGTGGCAAAGAGTTACACAGGCTAATAGTATGTTGTGTGAATAAGGTATTTCCTTCTATGAGTTTTAATTTTTTTGTCCTTCAATACTTAAAAAAAATATTCAGGCAATTCAGCTTGTGAGAAGTACCCATGATTACTCTGTTTAATAACCAGCTGACTCTTGTCTTTGACATTTGCTTGCACATACTTTGTTCTTTTTTCCCAGCACACATACAAAGCACACCATCTGTGAATGTGTGCTCTAGTCCAAAGGATAGCCCCCCCTAAACATTCACTTGACACAGTTTTATTGAGTCATGGCTGGTTTCATATTTCTTTTGCCTGCATTGCATTTAGTGTACCATGACCTAAGGGCAACTGCCCTCCGAAGTCTGCTCTTTTCAGCTGAGGCATCTGTACCCAATGAAGAGGAATGGTAGCAGTAGTATCAATGACAACAGGAAGCACTCAGGCAAAAGGGAGAATTATAGCTTCAAGAGCAGCATGAATATCATCAAGAGGTCACAAATCTGAGAGGGCAAGTTTACATTCAGCAGCAGAATTTCATTATTGCTGGGCACCTCTCAACAATTCTGCATGCAACTGGACTCAGAAGAGATGCTGCAGCAGAATGTATGGCTAATTTGACTTAAATAAATAACCAAACAGGAACTGAGTAACCTTAGGAAGACAAAAACTGAGGAACAGGTTGTCCCCATGAGGGCTATGCTGTGGATGAAACTATTATAAAATCTGGAAAGCCTGATTCTTTAGGGAGCTTCTTTTTGATTACTGTGATATAGATGAGTTTACAGT
This sequence comes from Chelonoidis abingdonii, assembly GCF_003597395.2. NCBI lineage: Eukaryota > Metazoa > Chordata > Testudines > Testudinidae > Chelonoidis > Chelonoidis abingdonii. The sequence continues at coordinate 26,954,948 of NC_133771.1, read as the reverse complement.
CCATATACAAAGAGCAAAACATGCACTGTACTTTCAGCATAAGATGACTTTTATTTTGAGTTAAATAAACAAAAAACACAAAAGAACAAATGCAACATCTCCTAGAGAGAGCACAGTGTGTGTGTGTGTGTGTGTGTGTGTGTGTGTGTTCTGTTATATTCTGCAGCAACTCTGAAAACAACACAGCTACTGAATTCTTCTGACAGGGAGAATGCTTAGAAATTTAAATGTGCTGTATCCAGAAAAACAAAAAGACTTACAGTTACTTAGCTACATAGTCCACAATGAGGATGCTTCAGAGGTATGTGGGAGTGAAATCTGTGGATCTCAACTCTTTATCCTCAAAGTTAATTTCATATATGTGAAAACTTTGGTTCTCAAAAATTTAATGTTTCACAAAATGTTGAGGATGTTACTGATCAGCTGTGAGACAAAGTGGGTAAGGTAATATCTTTTATTGGACCAACTTCTGTTGATGGAAGGTATAAGTTTGTAAACTACATAGATCTTTAGGTCTGGGGAAGAAAATCAGAGTGTCTGAGCTAAATACAGATTAGGTCAGATTGCTAATTTTGCCCCTTATGTTTAACAATCTGTTAATTTCAAATTTAACAATCTGTCCCAATTTGTATTTAGCTCAGACACTGTGTGTTTCTCCTCCAGATCTGAAGAAGAGCTATGTAGCTCAAAATCTTGTACCTGCCAAACAGAAGTTGATCCAATGGAAGATACTGCCTTACCTACCTTGTCTCTCATATCCTGGGACCAAATCAGCTACAACAACACTGCAAACAGACCTGCCGTATCACTTCCTCTCTGGATAGCTTGTTTCCCCTTCCATTTTTGTTCAGCTAGACTGTAAGCTCTTCATGGCTGTGACCATCTCTTATTACGCATTTGCACAGTGCCTAGGACAAAGAGGCCCCAGTCTTTGTGGAGGACTGTAATACCATAATATAAATACTATTGCTACTCCTGTCAATACACTAATGTGCAACACATCACTATGTCTACAAAAAACGTGACAATACTTGGGTAGCTGGTTGTGAGGTGACCACCACATTGTAAACCTATCAGTAATATCACTGTTGCCTTGTGCTTCCATCATCTGTTTGTTGTATCCACTTTTGGTTTATAATTAGATTGTAAGCACTTTGGAGCAGGCCCCATATTTTGTCATGTGTGCATACTGTGCCTAGCACAGTGGGACCCTGATACTTGATTGAGGCCTCTGGGTGCTACTGAAATACAAATAATAATAAGAATGCTCTATCATCCTCCAACTTAGATGCAGGATGACTCATGTCACTTGCCTACAGGACCTGAGTGGCACAGCAAATATTGCCATGATTGGAGCAACTCAAGCAGTTGCCATCCACCCATCACATCTCTACATCTTCTTAAAACATAAATAGACTTTGAACTTAGTTTAATCTTCTGCCTACCCTGAGGATTTAGGATCTAATGATAAAGAATTTGAATGCACTTAACGCACTTCTTTTAAAAAGGTCATCAAAACAAGAGATGAAGGTTTGATTTGGATAGAGTTTCCTTGAGTTTGGGTTGGACAGGTTTCACTTATGATAATACAACATAAAAATAAAGGCAGGCCACCAGATTAGAACACCATCCACACAAAGATTACTTATGAACACTGTGTATGTACTTTTTTTTAAGCACTATTTCCACATTGTCTAAGCTTGAGTGATATGTACCTAAAACCTAGAATTCTGGATTACTACAACAGTAATAAAGCAATATTTTATTGGGAGAAATCTTGGGAACCTACAAAAATAACTTTGCTAGCATTAGATTTGATAATGTTTCCTCTGATAAAATGTCATTGGCTTAACCTGTCTTTCTTCTGTTTAATCACTTTCAGAGGTTCATTAGACCAAGAGGAAATAAACTTTAAAACTCAAACCACATGCCACATTTCAAAGAACAAAAAAGTTCCAGACTGTGTTTCCACTTGCAATGTCAAGAGGTATTTCAGTTTAAAAAAAGTTAAAAAGGTGTTGGAAATGCCCTTTTCAAATGGAAAAATGCATGTGATCTCAAGGGTTTGGAGCCTATTAACCTATTTGGAGCCTATAATGGGATTTTTCAAGGATAACATAATAGTGAATTCATGTCTTTTAAGGACTTATATTTCATTTTATTAATAATAAGCATCGTTATAGTTAAGATTTCCCAAAATAAACATGAACTGTATAAATGAATAAAATAATATGGAACTCTTACAAAATGATAGAAGTAGATAGACAGGTACCTTACATTAAAGTCTTATAGTCAGGACTGGCTCCAGGCATTAGCGAAGGAAGCTGGTGCTTGGGGCGGCCAATGGAAAGGGATGGCACATCCAGGTCTTTGGCAGCAATTCGGCGGAGGGTCCCTTAGTCCCTTTCAGAGCGAAGGACCCACTGCCAAATTGCCTCTGAAAAGTGAAAGTGGCTTGGTGGGGCTGCTGCTGAAGTGCTGCTGATCATGGCTTTATCTTTTTTTTTTTCCCACTTTGCCGCTTGGGGCGGCAAAAAAGCCGGAGCTGGCCCTTCTCATAGTTCCCTGAATTCACATATTTGAGCAAAACTATATATGTTATGGAAGCATACAGTAAAAAACAGCATCAACAATATGAGTACATATGAGCCATCCTTCACGTTGCAAAACTATACACAAAAACTCACCAAAAACATTTGAAAAATACATACAAAAATAGTGATGAAATAGATTCAGAGGTTGTTTCGATGAGTATTTAAAACACTGAATTCATGTCTGAGCTCCTCATGACATGGAAGTGTCCAGGAGGCTCTGCAGCTCTAGCATTGCCTCCCCACCTTCAACAATCCTTCCCCCCAGATAATCCTAATGTTTTCTATCTGTATTTGGACAACATCTATGTATTTGTGCAGCACTTAATAAAATGTCTTCAGAAGCTACTGCAATATAACGGAGGAGATTGCAGGTCTTACTAGCCATACTGGTGCATTTAGGGACAGACAGCAGGGCTATACAACTTTCTGCCATGTTCCAAGATCATAAACCCTTCCCCTGCACACTCATAAGACTCCTAGGACTTTAAACTTCTCTCACATTACAAGACTGTATTGCCACATACCCTCAGGATCTTCCCTGGCTCTTCAAAACCCCACTTCCTTCACCTCCAGATAAGCCCATGACTTCTCCTGGATCTTTTCACTTGTAGGCCCCTGGCCATCCCCAGCTAAGTTGGCCCAGTGTTCTGGGACTCTTTTCCTCTGACAAATCGGCCAACCTTCCCCAGGTTTTAGCTTTCCTTTTGCAGCACCATGTTTTATGTTTCCTTTCAGGTAGTGACAAAACCCAATCATGTTTACCTTATGAGACCTGGCAAACCATAGACCCGAGCGGCCATTTATACTCTCAGTTTGTAGTCTATTAAAATTTGGATTCTAATACAAGAGTTCCCAATACTTTATGCTGTAGTTCTAGTGATTTAGGTCCCAGTCCTGGAGACATTCACACACATGCTTAGGTTAAAACCAGAAGTCATCCCCATAGACTTTACCTGTATAAGTTTGCAGGATCCAGCCCTTTGACGTCAATGATTTGCTTTCCAATTGATAAATAATAACATCATAATGACAACACCCAAAGATTCCAATCAAGATCTCTGTGCCATTCTTTTGGATACTGTGCAAACATATTGGAAGACATTGTCCATGTCCCAAAAGCGTTTCTAATGTAATTTAAGACAAGACACCACAAGTGTGTGTAACAAACAATAGAAGAGGAAGGAGAATGAGGATATCAGTGACAGGCTCACTTAGTTTCTCTTTTTAATGTTAAATATAAGATCTAAATAAACATATAAATAAATAAGGTAGATGAAAGCATTCCTGACTGGCCATTAACATAGCCATCTTCAGTTGACACTTTCACAAAGGCATCACATAAATCAGGGTAGATTATTCCTATTCAACATATTGTAGTAGAAGAGTGTCACACATACTCTCTACATTTTCAAAATGTGCCACGGGATTTTGCTTGCAACTACCATTAAATTAAATTCAAAGAGATGTGCTTAGCTAAAATCCTCATGCACAACTTTGAATATTTTGCCCCTTAGTAAACCTTCAAGACACAATTTAGGTAGCAGTTTGAGGAGTGAAGCGGAAGGCAGGCCTATTCTTCAAGATACATCACTGTGGTGTTCAGTAGGGCAGTCACCTCTTCACATACAAGGCAGAGTGTCAATAGAAGCATGTTACTATGCCACATTACACAGGAGATCTAAGAGGTTTAGTGCCCTAGAATGTTTGGCATCCCTTTTAAGCCTGTAGATCCAAAAAATGTTCTAAATCCCCTTTGTTTATTTAAATAGATGTTGGCAGGATAATTAAATGCCCCCTTCAAACATCCTGTTTGAAATATTAAACAGTAATTAGCTTGCTCAACTTTTTGCTTTTGTAAGAAAGGAGCCACTTGACTGCCTGCTTTCGTTTGCCTGAACACAGATGGAAAGGCATTTCTGTTCTGTTCACACATTTTTTCCCATGAGAAAGTAAGCATTGTTGTTTGAAGCAAGATATTTCTCCCAACTTACACACACAGCCAGTGCTTGTTTCAGAAAGATGTTGACTAATTTGAGCAACCTCTCCAAGCGACTCTCCAAACAGAAATGTCTTTCATAAGTTTCCGGGTCAGCAGCCCTCAGTAACCCAGAATGACTATTCTAGGACTGGAGATACTAAAATAGCTCCATATAAACAGAAACAGTTTCTATATCACACTGTTGCCTTGAGCACAGTATTCAGAAACCTCCCTGCACATTAAAATCTCTCTCCATGAAACAACTTACACAAAAGGATGTCTCTTCCCATATGGCGTTTCTTCGGTTTGTTGATTTTCTGTAATTTGATCACTTGACTTACAGCAATGTCTATTATTACCTCTAGCACGGAGTTTTAAATGGTCAATTGTAATTGTGCACATGGAAGGCCATTCTCCCGCCCAGTCCATTTGTATCTCAGCAGAAGCTGAAGTGCAGCCACTAGAGCCTCATGAAGTACCTCTATTGTGTGGAACTATTTGTGAGGGGAAAATGGTATCAAATCTCTTTTCAAAATTTGTATTCAACTCCACTATCCCCAAATTTGGTTTTTCTGTCTATAAGACAAGCCACAGCACTGGAGAAACAAAAATATACTGATGGCACTTCAAACTCATCTCCTCTAACGATTTTGGGCCCAGTCCAATGCCCTTTGAAGTCAATGGGAGTCTTTCCATTGATTTCAATGGGCTTTTGATCAAGCCCTCAACATACCCACATACGCAGCATTATTATTAGGCCAAAACTGCTTCACAAATGTTTTCGAGTGGACATAGTTTATGACTACGGAGGTACTGTGGTTAGAAAGGGCATACAAGTATGGGTGGGAAAGTGGTCTCCCTTTTCAAATTAAGATAAAGCTAGTTCATAAAACAAACATTTCTGACTTTCCCCTAATCTCCTTTCCTCACTGTTTCCTTTTCCTTTACTTGCAGAACTAATTGGGTGAAATCCTGGCCCCACTGGAGTCAATGGGAGTTTTGCTGTTGCCTTCAAAATGGAGTCAGATTTTCATTCACCATGTATACTAGAGTGATAGAAACAAACATATACACTGTTATTGGAAAGGATTATTAAGTCGTTTGGTTTCCTAAGTATATTTTTTCTAAAAACATTTGCCAAAACCCACTGCTTGCAACTACTGAAGCAGTTCAGTGAGGTTATTTCACCTGGACAGTTTGTGGATAGTTTGGAACAGGTAATTTAAATTAATATGTGCCCAGAACATGTTTCAGGCAAAGTACTCTAAGGGTGGGGTCGTCAAAAGCACCCAAGTGATATAGGAGCACAGTTCCAATGACTGTCAATAGAACTTCTGTTCAATAATCACCTACATGCATTTGAAATCCCAGCTTAGATGCTTAAGAGCATAATTAATGAGTCAGACAATTTAAAATATTTTCCCCAGTATTGGAGAATTGGTAGTTGTTGGGGGAAACACATTTTGGAAAAATAGTTTTAATATAAAAATTATTATGTCAACTGTATCTATCAAAGGAAAAGCTTTTAACTTGCATGTGCTATGGTAATAAAAGGCATTTCCTTGTATTTGATATATGTGAACGTTATTTAAATTCTTTTCCTTAATGCTTTGCAAGTGAGGACTAGTGAATGCTATTCCTAGTTTTCCGAATTTCTTTTATATGTTGGCTTGACTGTATACGAGCCGCTTTGCCTACATTGGCCATGCCAGTGTACTGTCATGATAAGTTTTGACATGGCAAAATTTAACTTTGATTGTGGACATGGTCTTGAGAGAACCCTGCTTCAATATAGAGAACTAGTTATGCAAATTGTAATGTAATGAGTGAGGTCTTAAGGGGCACCCTTAAATATAAGCTCACGACTACTCAGCTTGGATATTAAACAGAGCTAGTCTAATACCATTCCACTTCCCCTATCTTCGGTGTGATATGCTGGCACTTTCAATCCATCTCAGAAGTGTCTGTAGTTCAGTGGTACATGCCTTGTCCATTGTCCCTTCTTCAGCAGCACTCCCATTCAGCTCAGTGGGAGTTTAGCTTCATCACTCTACAAGCTTGGGCCATAAGTGCAGTGCTATCCTTTGGGATAAAAGGCCCTACAGAAACACAACCTATTATAGTGTAGTAATTTAGAATGTGTGGTCTTGGTTCTCAAAACTGTTACGTGATCACATCCAGGCTACCTTAAAGAGTATGGGTGAAATCCTGACTCTACTGAGGCCAATTGGAGTTTTGGTCATTGACTTAACAGGGCCAAGATTTCACTCCATACTTCCATCTCCTTGGACAAAGTGCTCAAGAGGCAGCTTCAAGCCAAGGGCTTCTGACAATGGAACAAACTTCTAGAGGAAAGTAGACTACTCTGGTGTCTGATCACACTGCAATATCTTCCTCTTTCATAAAGTTTCTCCATCAGAACCAGAATGATGTTTATAACAACTGCATCCCACCTGCCTAAAAAGCCTACCTCAACCAAAACTTACCATTGATAACCAGAGAAGGGAGGCAAGTTGAAGACATCATGCAGTCCACTGGGGACCTCTTTTAACCAATCTGATATACATAAGAAGCATTTAGATATTACAGTGATGAGCACCAGTACAAAACCTTAAGATAGATAGGCATTATTAAGAACATAAGAATGGCCATACTGGGTCAGACCAATAGTCCATCTAGCTCAGGATCCTGTCTTCTGACAGTGGCTGGTGCTAGATGCTTCAGAAGCAGTGAACAATAGTTGGCAATTTATAGAGTGATCCATCCCCTGGCAACAAGTCCCAGCTTCTGGCAGTCAGAGGGTTAGGGACACCCAGAGTATGCGGTTGCATGGCTTATGTTGATATGGTGTGAAGAAGTATTTCCTTATGTTTATTTTAAACCCGCTGTCTATTAATTTTGTTGCATGACTCCTAATTTGAGTCACTTTCTCCACACCATCTATGATTTTATAGACTTCTATCCTATCCCTTTCAGTCATCTCTTTTCCAATCTGAACAGTCTCAGACTTAAATTATTATTAATTATTAATTATTATTATTATTATGCTATTAATTAGTATTATTAGGTCACTGATTATATACACTGCATCTATAAAGGGTTACACATCTTTTAAGGAAAATTCACAGCTTATTTAGCACTTTCCCTATTCATGACTGAAAATGTTGTTTAACAAACTCTTAAAAACTTTTGAAAATTCTTTCCTGTTTTTTTACAAAATTTCACGTGTTTGGAACTGAAACTCTGCAAAGAGGAGGAGAGGTGGGTAGAGTGAAAATGATTCATACTAAATGGTATAGGCACCCTTATGAATGCATAAAGCTCTTTTCTCCATACAAGAAACTGGGTCTAAGTAACACTGGTGTTTCAACAGTTTGCTAATTACTCTGTGACACTTGAGGTGGCTGAAGTCAAGACATCTTGAAATTAAATTAGACACAGTGCAATAATCACACATTATGTGACTGGAAAAAGCAAATAAAGTGAGGATTATTTTTACATAGTCAAATTACAATTAGACTGCATTAGTATTTTAACATTGTAATTAATAGCGGCTTCTTATACCAGAGAAAAATGAATCCCACAGAGCAAAATGAAGACCATGTTTTTTTATGTAATTGTTAATGATTTGGAAGAAATTGTGGACAACCAAGCGGTAAAATTCATCAGTGACACAAAAATAATACTTTTGCAGGATTTAAGCAATCTGAGGAATTTCAGAGCACAACAGCAGAAGTAACATAATTTAAATAAATGCAGTGCAATGTATCTTGGAGAAAATCCTGCAATCCAAACTCTCATTTATTTAAAAATTAATAAAGAGTGAATATACTCCCATTAATAATAGGGGTCTGGCATGACAAAGACTGCAGAATCTGACCCATATTGACTAGTAAATTAAACTTCTCATTTACCCTGATGGCCTCCAAATTAGTAGGATCTTGTTAGGGAACAGATTTTGAAGGTCAGCTGGCTAGCCAAATGATGTTGTGTGTTTCAGAATGTAGCTATGGTATAATATAGAAAATATTAGTGTGACATCATCTAAAATGGCTATTAAACAAACATATAAAACAGTTCTTTGAGAACTATGTTCAATTTTGATGAAATGGAAAGGAAAAAAAGTAATGGACTGAAAAAGATCAAGAGAAGCACAACAAAATAGCTGTGGTGTCAGGAGGTATCAACATGATATTGCAATGACTGGGGCTATATAGACAGAGAAGTATTTTTCATTATTTGACATAATAAGGGTCTTTCTGGTCATTTTAATGATTCATAGTTTTTAGGCCAGAAGAGGCCATTAAATCATGTATTCTGTCTCAATACTCAGAAGAATCCTTTCTGCGAGGGACAAGTGGATAGCAGGACAGTGCATTGTCTTCCTGGAGTCAAGACTTGAGATGTCCCTCTAAGATTGGATAGGCTTCTGAAGCCAACAGGCAAAGATCCACTGATGATGGTTCATTTTGCCATGAATGACATTGCATTGAAGGATATCTCACAAACAACAGATGATTTCAGAGAACTCAGAAGCGTGCTGAAAAAGAAAAATGTCCAAGTGATCTTCTCTGAAACCCATCCTGTCCCACAAATGAAGGAAGACAGAAGATTTTGGAAGTGAACCACTTGCTAGATAAGTGGTATCGGGTGGAAGGTTTTGGTTTTATGGAACACTAGTGCACCTTTATGGAGGTAGGGGGTATAGTTTGGATGTCTTCTACTTCAGTAGAAGAGTAAGACAGGCTAGCTAGACCAGTCAGGAGGGCAATAAATGAATAAGAAAAGGGGATAGTAAAACAAGGGGGATAGAAGCAATCATTTAGCACAGAATCAAGATGTTGAGAACAAAATTAATCAAGGAATCAAAGGGGAAGAAACTATTTATTTGCCTATAAACCAGTGCTAGGAGCCTGGATAACAAATTAGAGCAGTATTTCCCAAACTTGGGACACCGCTTGTGTAGGGAAAGTCTCTGGTGGGCTGGGCCGGTTTGTTTACCTGCCGCGTTAGCAGGTCCGGCAGACCGAGGTTCCCATTGGCTGCGGTTCACTGCTCCAGGCCAATGGGAGCTCCATTGGCCTGGAGCAGTGAACTGTGGCCAGTGGGAACCATGATCGGCCGGACCTGCGGACGCAACAGGTAAACAAACCGGCCCGGCCCGCCAGAGGCTTTCCTACACAAGCAGCATCCAAGTTTGGGAAACATTGAACTAGAGGAATTGGAATTGATCATTTATGAGCAAAAATTTGATGTAGTTGGTATTACTGAAACCTGGTGGGATATTCTGCACAATTGGAATGTTGAAAATCAATGGTTGTGACTAGGGCTCCGGGTCTGTGATGGAGGTCATGGAAATTACGGATACCATGACTTTTGCAGAGACCAGAGTGTCAGTCCTCAGGGTCGCCCAAGCAGCTGGCTGCAGGGCCAGCTGCTCTGGTGGCCCACATAACAGCCACACCAGCCACTGTTCTGGCAGCCCCCAATAGTCGTCCTAGGGAGGCCAGAGCAGCGGCAGTTCCCAGCTGGCCCCAGATACCCCTCCCCAGCAGCGGCACCCTCTGGACAGCCCCACAACAGCAGTCCCACCACCACAACTGCCCAGTGCTTACCCCCTCCCTTGATTTAATCACAGGTATTTTTAGTATTAATCATGGACAGGTCACAGGCCATGAATTTTTGCTTATTGCCTGTGAGCTGTTCATGACTTTTACTAAAGATATCTGTGACTAAATCGTAGCCTTAGTTATTATCTGTTTAGGAAGCATCAAGTGGGCAAAAGGGGAGAGGGAGTGGCATTCTATGTCAAAAATGGCATACCTGTTTCCCAGTCACTGATCACTTGGAAAAGAATTATCCTGAATTCTTATGGATCAATGCCCTAACAGATAAAGCACAAAATGAGGTATTAGTCGTTATCTTCTACAGAGCACCAAATCACATTAGGCAATAAGATAACTGGCTCCTTATGCACCTATCTCTTATGTTTTGGAAAAAAAGCTGTGTGTTCATGGAAGACTTCGAGGGAGATATGCTGGAGGTCTCATGCTGCCGGTACTAAAACATCCCTGGAATGTCTAGATACCTTAGATGACAATTTCCTAACCCAAAAAGTGTTGCAACCAATGCAGTGGAATTCTATATTAGTCCCGGCTTGACAGATAAAGAGGAACTGATCAGAGAATTAAAAATTAATTGTATCTTAGGTGATCATGACTTGATCACATTTATAGTATGTAAAGTCCAAATCAGTAATATACATTTAGTACTTTAAAAAGGTCGGTTTATAAAGCTGAAAACAACTATGGTCCAAGTCATCTGGGAAGAATAATTTAATCAGAAAAATGTAAATGATCATTGGGAATTTTTTAAGAACATTTATTAAATGCCCCAAATGCCCCAAATGCCCCAATCAAGGATGAAGGCTGCATTGCTTAAAAAAAATGGATGAGATTTAGAAGGGAAGTGAAGGTTTCTATAAAAAAATAAATAGCAATTGAAAAAATGGAAGAAAGGGAAAGTTGATAATAATGAATATAATCAGAAGCTAGGAAATGTTGAAAATTGATAAGGGAAGCAAAGGAACACAAGGTGAAATCTAAGGCCAGCAGAGTTATGGACAATAATAAAGAGGATTTTTCTAAAGTATATGAGGAACAAAAGAAAAAAAAATCCCAACAATGATATTGGTCCATTACTGGACAGAAATGCTGGAAGTATAAATAACAATGTAGAAAAGGCTGAAGAATGTTCAGTAAATATTTCTGTTCTACATTTGGGAAAAAACAGATTTTGTCTTGTCATATGATGATGATAAAACTCTTTTCATTCCACTTTAGGAGAATGTTAAACAGAAGTTACTAAAGTTAGGCATGTTTAAATCAGCAGTTCCAGAAAACTTGCATTTAAGAGTTTTTAAAAAGCTGGATGAGGAGCAAGCTGGACCATTACTGCTGATTTTAAGTAAATCTTGGAACAATGGGAAATCATCAGAAGACTGGAAGAAAGCTAATGTGCCAATATTTAAAAAAGGTAAATAGAAAGACTTGGGTAATTATAGGCCTATCAGGCTGACATCAATCCCAGGCAAAATAATGGAACAGCTCATATGGGACTCGATTAATATAGAATTAAAGGATAATATAATTAAGGCCAGTTAACATGAGATTATGGAATATAGATGCTGTCAAACTAACTTCATATCTTTTTTGATGAGTTTTCAAGTTTGGTTGATAAAGGTAATGGTGTTGATGTAATATACTTAGACTTCTGCAAGGTGTTTGACTTTGTACCACACAACATTTTGATTACAAATCTAGAACGATACATAATTATCATGGCACATATTAAATGATTAAAAACTGGGCTTTGTAACCTTTTGTTAAAGAAATTTTTCTTTCATCACATGTACACACCAACTTGTTATTTATTTATTTTGGTGCACAGACCCTGGGTTCAATGATGACAGTTTGTTTTTATTTTGTAGAAAAAGAAAGCACTGAAAGATTTGCTTTGGGGAAAAAATATACAAAGAGCTATGTGAATTTGGGAAACATACGAGGAGAAAAACTCAACAGAGGTCAAACCTCAGATCTGCTAACAATGACAGCATCCTTTAATTTTCTCCACGCTATCTTCTCTGGAAAAGCTGTCAGGGACAGTAATACAGTATCCACCTTTGGGTATCACTACAATGACCAGAGCCCGACTGTATATCTCTATTTGTTTCAGATAAATCAATATTTAGCTATTTCCATGTTCCTAAACACTGATTCACTGGATATGCAAGAACTAGATGGCACAATGGAGGAGATAACAAATGACAGGGATTATGACCTACTGGACAAAACTGAAACTTTGTGGTATGATTCTAAGAACTGCTATGTCAGCTATAATGCATGCAATCTAGACAGGAGGACGACAAAGGGAAAAGAAGGTAGATGAGTGGCATTATAGGTAAAGCCACTGAGATAACCACTTTCTCTACTAAAAAGTGTAAGTATTTTGAGTAAGGATACAAGAAACAAAAATGAAAGGAGGAACTACAGTGGGTGGTTGTTAAAAGGCAACAGCAATGGAAGAGTATAAGAAAATAGGTCCATACCTGTTGGGTAAATACATGCATGCAGTTATTTAGAGGTCAGGAGCTCCACTCTCCCAGACCTTCTATCCAAAGAGAATTTCAGTGAATAAAATTCTATATTCTGTATTGCCCTTGTAAATGATCAGTTTGCTTTGGTTCAGGCAAAATTAAAGATATAGAAATATTACAGTGGTATGCACAAACTAGGGTACTAAGAGCAAATCCAGTAAAATATTTGTGTGTATAGACAGAGGTGAAAGTAAGCCGGTACGGGCTGGTACGAAGGACCGGTAAGAAAAGGAGACTGGCTGAGGGAGGGAGAAGCCTGCCCCCTGCATAAGAATAGTTTAAACTCAGCTGTTCCCTGCGCAGTTCAGCCCCCAGGGTTAGGAGTAGTTTCTGGCATCCTTGTTAATTTCACTCACAGTAGCTGGGGGGAGTGGGGAGGGTGTGTTTGACCAGGCAGGGGCAGTCCTTGTCTGCCCCCCGGGATGAGGGGATTTCTCTCCAATACTAATATACACAACAAATATAAGCATTTGGTTGCACAGCTTAAATCCAGAGCTAATAAAAGCAGGTGGAAGGGGAAAACTCACTGTCACATTGGTTTCTCATCTCCTCCCTCCAACTCCTCCAGCCAGGCTGCAGACAAGGCTCTGCATTCCTCCCCCATCCCAGCAGGGGTTCTCCTCTAGGCTCTAGCTTGCAGTAGGGAGACTGGCTGAAATACTTGCTGCTGTTGCCTGCATAAGAACAGTTTAAACTCAGCTGTTCCCTGTGCAGTTCAGCCTCCAGGGTTAGGAGCCGTTTCTGGCATCCTTGTTAATTTGACTCCCAGTTGTTGTTGAGGGGGGAGGGTGTGTGTGACCATGGCAGGGGCATTTCTCCTATACACAAAAAACACAATCAAAATCAGGAACCATTTCCAAGTTCAAATCTATCCCATTCCCTCCTCAGCAGAGGATCATGGTTGTGATGTCCAAAGTCCTTACCAATCCTCTTTGAAATGTTACTGAACCACACAGAGAACAGTTGAGTTTAAACTGTTCTTATGCAGGAGACAGGCTTCTCCCTCCCTCAGCCAGTCTCCCTGCTCCTGCTGCAAGCTAGAGGGAAGCCCCTGCAGCTGCTGCTGAGTGCCAGGCAGGGAGAAAGCAGGGATCCTGCATCGGCAGCCTGGCTGGAGGAGGAGGGAAGACACAGAGAAAAATGTGACTGTGAGTTTTCACTTTTTCAGGCTTATTCCAATAGTAAAATTTTATTACAGACAGTACTGGCAGTAGTAATAGTAGCTTTATTTTCTCTGTCTATGTCATGCAGTGGGAGGGATCCATGAAGTACGTAGGAGAGGGGGGTTGCTTGCGATTGGACCATATGGGTAAGAAATGTAAATTACTTTCACCCCTGCCCAAACCACAGGGCTCCCAGCTGCCTCTGCTGCTGGTAGCTCCAGGGATGATTTAAAGAGCCCGGCTCCTAGCTTCAGCCAAATCCCCAAGTCCTTTAAATCCTGATTTAAAAGCCCCGGAATTTAAAGGCCCCACCTCTTCTGATAGAGGCCACAACTCTTCCGGTTGAGGCCCCGCCCCCTCCGCAGGACTCCAGAGTACTGGTAAGTCCTTTAAGTTACTTTCACCCCTGTGTATAGGGAACAGAAAGTTTAAAATTAGATACAAGAAAGTTAAAACCATTGTGATAGCTCATTTCTCTCCAGCATTTCCTTATGGCACACATGGACTATATCCTCCCAAACACTGTCTAACATGTTACAAACACCCACTTATAGAACAGGAAATATCTATTCTATATTTTGGTTTTGTTACAGAGCTGAGTTCATATTTATTTCCTTGATAGGATGGAGTCCTGTTCCTAGAAAGGAGAGAATAAGACAGAGGGAGCTGTACATCCTGTTGACTCAACTCTGAACCTGCATGCTGCAATCTAGAGAAAACATCTGGATAAAATTACAAACAAGAGTGTTAAGTTACCGAACAACACATCTTCCTGGCAAGTCCACATTCAGACTTTGGCTATACAATTTGTAGATTGATTAGACATTTTATTATTATTTTATGGGGCAGTTCAAGAAAAAAAGTTAGGCTGCTTGGAATTTTTACAAGAAAATAGCTAATAAAAACATATTAAACCTTTGGCAATGCCAGAAGTTTGTACTGTGTATGGGAGCATGAAGATGTGAGCTACAGCACTGGTTCAGTGCATCAGTCACTGTGATTATAATGTTAATGTCTGAGCGGTAACACTTGGATATGAGTGTCTGGACAGAATTCAGGATCTCAAGAAGAGTTTTTCTGTTTCCCAGTGGCAGCTGCTGTCCAAATCAAACCACTTTTTTTTGGGTAGCAACATTTATATCATACCAGGGTGGAATTAGAATGTTTAAGGCAGGAGAAGTCAGATTCAGTTTTAAATGTATGACTATTTTATCTGCTGAAAGAGGATCACAGATATTTTAAATAAATGTTTATTGTGGTGAATTCTGGTATTGATAAAATTATTTGCATTATTTTTCACTGGTGTTAATGCTGCCAGAAATGGCTATGCAAAGAGGTTGTATTGACTTCTTTCATTTACAGTGTGACTTGTGATGACAAAAAAATAATTTTCCTACAGATTTCTGCATTCCACTTCAGAAACCCCGTTCCCAAAAAACAACCTCACAAAACACCCAATTCCCATCTGGAAAAAAACAACAACTCCACAGTATGTTCATTCATCTAAACCTGTCTTCACCACACAGTGAGAAATCATAATTTAAAAAGGTACAGAAATCCCCCTCTCCCCCCTGAGGGTACCCCTGCATAAGCATCTCTATCTAATTTAGGACAGGCTAAAGACTCTACACAAGCTTTGCCCCAGTCCTTGGTATAGGGGAAAGATTCATGTATTCCAAAGCAGAAGGGACTATTGTGATCATCTAGTCTGACTTCTTCTTTAGCACAGACCACAGATCTTCCTCCAGATAATTCCTATTTGAATTAGAGAACATCTTTTAGAAAAACAGTCAGTCTTGATTTAAAAATTGCCAGTGATAGAGAACCTACTAATAGCCTTGGTAAATTGCTCCAATGGTTAATTCCTAATGGTTAATTATCCTCACTGTTAAGGGTAGGAAGGGAGAATGGCCAGAGTGTCCTGTGATGCTGTTATTCTGTACTTCTTAGGCTGTAACTTACAGGGCCTCTGGCTGTCCCAAGATACAGGTGTCATACAGGTGGCTTAAGACCACCTTTTCCCCATGCCTTCCGTTCTTGCTCCCAGAGCAAGAAATGAGTAACAGAATCAGGGCCAATGTGTGTCTCCGCTGTATTGGGCTATGTCTGAATCTAGAATACCAGCTGTGTCCAGCTGACAGAAGACAAAAGCATAATGGTATTCACTGATATAATCAACAAAAATACCCTACAGTAAAGTGTTTTTCTTCTTTTTGTGAGGAAACAACATGCAGCTTCCACATATATCCTTTTGTTCTGAAACATTCAGATATCCCTAGTCTGTGTCCTATAGAAAATGAACTCCAAAGAGATTTTCCAATTAGAAAATGGTAAGACAGAGTGAAAATTTCCTAGCAGAAGTATGTTTTCCACATTTTCACAAACATTCTCACCTTTCTTTCCTGGAGGAAAAGTATGAAAAAAGGAAGAGAAAGAGAATACCCCTGAAAATCCAAGCACTGGAAATGGAAAACCAAATATTGTTGGTTTCCAAAATTCAAAAGATAATGGTATTTTAAGGAAAAACTAAATGATAAATATTGTTTCTTTTGACATGTTGATTTAAAGTAAAATACTTGAGTTCTGATTTTCAGATTGGAATACTGAAAAAATATGTTGTTGAAATTGTTTCCATGTTCACAGATGAAAAAAATGTTATGATAAAATACTTGTAGCCAGCTCTATTTCCAAACAAGTGCATAATATCACAGCTTTTTCAGAAGAGGTAAGAGTTCTGTTTCCATTGTTCCTTTTCCATAATGAAATCACCTTTCTGTATCTCAGTGCATGACCAGTAGTTGCCAGTGGCACAAAATCCGTGAGAAAAGTTTACAGGCACTCAAAACACAAAAATACTTCTACTTTGTAAATGTAGCATGCTGTCCAGAGTATAATGTCTATGACTTGGCCATGAAGTAATCCATTTAAGCTTCGAGTTTAATAATTGCATTCCATGGAATTAAAGGTATCCCTGCATATGGGCTTCATGTAGCAGACATCACCTGTTTGTAATTGAATCACTAGAGTGGCCCCCAGCTGCAAAGTTCAGTTACAGAACTGGATCTTGACACAAACTTGCTCTGTGTTCTGAGCTGTTTGGATCCAGGATTTTGGTTTGGATTCCCTATCAATGAGAAACGGATTCAATCACAAAGTTGAGATCAAGGGCTGCCCTTACAGAAAGCTCTCTATAACTGAATAGTGGTTAAACTATTAGCATTTTCTAGAAATTGAATAAGGTTCTCTGAAAATTATTCTAAAATGCTAAATATTTTAGTAGATATTGTATCTTTTCTATGGGTTTTTAAGCCATCTATACAAATCTATTGCAAGGATAAAATTCTCTATTATGTCCTTTAGTAAAATGTATTACATTCTACAATGCTTTTCTGTAAAGGTGAATCAAAAATTCCTTTAGTCTGAGGGCATTTGGATGAAAGGTTTTTGTTTGGGACCAGATCTCCTAATAATTATTTTGTAACTTAGTGAACAAGTTTTGCTTTAACAAATTGAAATTATTTGCAAACTCCAAACTACTAGTGCTCCAAATGTTTCTTAACATCCACTCCCCCAAACCACCCAGCTGATTCACTAATTCTGGACCTGATCACGCTGCCATGATCTGTGCACAAGAGCCCCATCAATCTGCAAAGTACATGTAAAAGTGAGAACCACCTGCCTTCATGGAAATGCCCTCCCCCCCATCCTGGCCTCTGCAGAGGGATCTGTGTGGAAGCAGGATCTGTGGAGCAAGGGAGCAGACAGTGGGTGGCTAGGTGTATGGGTAGGTGAGATGTATATTGCTCCTCTACCATCCCCAAAGAAGGATGGAAAGATCATACAGCCTGCAATTGTATTAGCTTTCCTCCAACCCCCATCCACAGTAAGAATCCTTGTAATGGTAGTCCTGGCCCCTGAAACACCTCTTGACAGCCCAGTGCACTTCTCCTATTGGAACCATGCCTCAGTTTCTTCTAGTGGGATTTCAGTGACGACTTTGTACATTGAACAGTGCCCCAGGGGTCTAGTTTACTTAACTCAGAGGTGAAACATTGTACAGATAGACCTCCCCCAACATCTCTAACTGAAGGGAGAATGGACTGAGTAAATCTAAGTCTATCAAATTATCTCCAGGTCTCTCACAGCAGGGCCTTTTTGACCTGGAACACTCTTCTAGAGCCAGGATCTTTTGTCATCAGCTGGGGGAAGGGTCTCTCCTCTCGGGTCAAGGTCCTCATAGAGGTCAAACTGTGATCATCCTTCCTTGGGATAGCCTATAATTCCTGAGCTCTGGGACTTCTGCTGCTACCTGGTGAAGTCACTTCATGGAGGACAGGTTCTGCTGAGACCTGGCATTCATAGCACTTCCTTTTTGGAGGCTTTCCCCCAAGGAACATTCTTTCTTGGTTTCCTCTCATGGTGCATCCACACCCAGGTTGCTCCTGAGAAGCCCTCCCCTGGGGAGCTTTCTCGTTCTAGCAGCTGATCCTCTCCCTGCCAACATCTTTTCTCTTAGCTGCCTCCCACTCGGCGCAGCCTAGATCAGCCACCATCTTTAAATAAGAGTGATAAAATTTGCAGCAAAATCATCTAAAATATAAAATGAGCTAGGAAAAATGAACGACGGGAAAAATGTTATGTTTCTTTCCCTTCATTTTTCCTCCTTTGTCTGTATCAGACTTATCTTGGTATCAGTAACAGCTCATTTACATTTGACACAAGCTTTCAGCATTTCCTGATGATGTTGTACAGTTCCTGGTACATAACAATTACCTCTCTTTGTTCACTTTTGTTGTTGTTGTTATTGTTTTTTTTAAAGACACTGACTCTGAGTTCTTTTAATCAAAACTGACCTACAACCTTGCATGATACTGAAGCCAGAGGAAGCCACAGAAGATCATAGATCTAGGTGCCATGTTGACCTCCATGTAGATTCATGTAAATTTCACCAGCCTTTAGAAACCAGACGTTCTTTGAAAGCATGGGTCAGGGAAAGAAGGGGCAATATAGGCAAAAGTATCTTTTAAATAAGTCATTCTACAATTTCCCTACCCTCCAGCGCCTTTTGCTAAGGTTATATTTGTTCTCTTCTTAGTGTCTGAAGAGCTATGGACTGTGCTGTGTAGGAGCTTAGATTAGATCAAGGGTTCTCAAACTTCATTGCACTGCGACCCCATTCTGACAACAAAAATTACTACATGACCCCAGGAGAGGGGACTGAAGCTTGAGCCAGCCTAAGCCCCGCCACCTCAGGTGAGGGAGCCCAAATCCAAGCCCGACTGCCCTGGGTTGGGGACAAAGTCAAAGCCCAAGGGCTTCAGCCCTAAGTAGGGGGCCTATAACTTGAGCCCTTGGGCTTTGGCTCCAGATCTGGGCCCCAGCAAGTCGAAGACAGCCTTGGGGACCCCACAGTTTGAGAAGCACTAGATTAGCTGATCATAGTGGTGTATACTAGACTGAAAATATGTGGGGAAGAGGAGTTTGGAGCAAATGGCTAGTTGGTAGAAAGGAAAATAGGGCTCATAGTTGAGGGTGAAGAAAGCAGACTGTATAGGAGACTGTGCTATCAGCAGTTCCCCTGATTCCTAATTGATTTTACAATCTTGGTTTACACACAGTTAAGATTTTTACTGAGCATGTAGCGATGCCAGGGTTACATGTTGACAGACCTGCGTTTTTCTGGCCTAGCTTGCATTCCTGAGCCCCTGTTGCTATATCAAACTACATCCCTTTTGAAATCTGACTCTCTTTCTCCAATTCCACTCTTCATACTACAAGTAGCATTTCCAGGGAAATTCATTTTATGCCAATCTTCTGTAGAGAGGAAGTCTTCTTCACTGGCTAGGGCACTGGCCTAGGATTTGAGAGATGTGGCTTCAATTCCCTCCTCCCCCTCAGACTTCCTGTATTTTCCAGGTGTTCTGGGAGGACAAATGCATTAAAGACTGTGAGATGCTTGTATACTACAGTGATGGGAGATATATAAGTACTTCAGATAGATACATAAATTCATGCCTTACATTCACAAGATAAACTAATTTCTAAAACACCCATCCATAGCTCCAGGTACCCTACCAGTTATTTAAAATAACAATCCATGCAAGAATAACCTCTCAGCTGCTTAACCAACCTTCCCCTCATCCCAAATTAACATCATTTTGCATATATATACCTGCCCCTGGAAATTTCCACTACATGCATGCGATGAAGTGGGTATTCACCCATGAAAGCTCATGCTCCAAAATGTCTGTTAGTCTATAAGGTGCCACAGGATTCTTTGCTGCTTTTATAGATCCAGATTAACAGGGCTATCTCTCTGATACTTGATCATTTTTGTGCAGGATTCTCAATGGGAGTTGTGCAGTGGAACACCTGTGCATCTTGTTGAAACCATATGTAGGAGTCTAATTTTTCTCTGACTTGTTTTCCTGCCAGCTTGAAAATTGCAAATGTAGATGTACAAGATCTGGTACCTATGTTTAATCTGAAGATGAGGACAAAACTTACACTTATAGTGAAAACGACATGCACTGATAAGTACCTGAAAAGTTGAGCCACACTTGCAGCTGTTTGACTTGCTTTCCTAGTAATGACAAGCATTCTAGCAAGGTTCTCTGGGAAGAATAAAATAAAGAAAATCAATCTGAACAAGAGTAATCAAGAACATAAATAAACTTTAGGATAATGACAGGGGGTGTTTGAACGTTGTATGAAACATGGGCAGTTTTCTCCAGGAACTCTGAGGGTGGAAGAAGAAAGAGTCTCAGCGATCTTCTCAAGAGATGAAGGAAGAGAGAAAGGCAAGGCTTCACATTAAAACAATGGGCCCATCCCACCCATTCTATCAAGAAGACGTCACTGTAAATGGCTCAGCATTTTGATGTTACTGTCTCTTTTTTGTGCCCTTAATGACAAGGATTTTAAAAAGTTTTAGCCAATACACATTGTTCTGCAGACATTGTTTTGCTCCATGATTTTGTGTAAAAGTTCCTAAGCTGAGATGTTTGATTAGTTGCCTGATTTAATAGAAATGATCTTGCAAGAGGGCCAAGTTCTGGTCCCACTGAAAATGGTAGGCTTTTTGCCATTGAAAAGTGTGACCATGATTCAGCTCTGCATATTTTAAGTATGCTATTTGTCTGACTGCTTGTCTATACTGCACATAGCATCTGAACTACAGAACTGTGCAAGTGTGAAAATGTTGATAGTTTTGGAGAGCTCTTCAACTTATAGTAAATTTGGTGATTAATGTCCAAGCACACAAGGGCAGCTCTAGGTATTTTGCTACCCCAAGCACAGCAGTCAGGCTGCCTCTGGCGGTTTGCCTGCGGGAGGTCGTCCGAAGCCACGGGACCAGTGGACCCTCCACAGGGCGGTGCCTTGCGGTGCCGACAGAGCGCCCCCCTGTGGCTTGCCGCTCCTAGCACGCGCTTGGCGTGCTGGGGCCTGGCTCCACCCCTGCAAGTACAGAAATCTGAGCAACATGGTTTTCAACTCTCCTTCATTGTACACCCATTCTCTAAGACTGAATTATATTATCCCAATGTCCTACTTTGCCAATTTCTTAGGTCTTGCACTTGCTGGTGTTCCAGTGTGAGAACTGTGACATAAATCCAGATAGCGATGAGCCTAGAAAGAAACTCTGACATGGAAATGTCAAATATTTTGAAACTAAATTTTGTGCTACAGTAATAAACTTATTAATTTGAGGCCCAATTGTGAGCACTCATGCAAGTAGCCCTATTGCTTACAACAGGATTCTTTGTATGATAAGGTGAACTCTGATATGAGTAAGGGTTCCATCATTTGGCTCTTATTGTGTGTGTACTGGGGGCAACATGTGGTAAGAACTATTCACCATGCCCACATCCTCTCTGGGCCTGCTTTTCATGGGTGAAGTACTGCAAATGAGGGAGTAAATGGCACTGTGCACATTGAGATCACTGCAATGATTGCATCTTAGTGTACTTTCTGTATGCTTCTGTATAGTACATTGTCATGTGCCAAGAGTCAGATGGAATGATTGGACCCAAGGCAAAATTCCTAGGAACTGTTCCTGACCCTTGGACTCTCTTTATGTAGGACCTCCAGATGCTGCAGCAGAAACAAGAACATCTTTATTATTCTCTCTTGTATGATTAAAAAAGTGTAATTTATCATTGCTTTATCTTGAATTGCACCTACCTCAAGTCAGTGCCAGATCAACAGAGATATGAAAAAAGAGCTGAGTTCAAAAAAGAATTAGATCAGTTCATGGAGGCTAGGTGCATCAATGACTATTACCCAAAATTGTCAGTGATGCAATCCCATGCACCGGGTATCCTTAAATCTCTGACTGCAAGAAGATGGGACTAAATGTGAATAGATGGATCACTTGATTAGTGCCCTGGTTCCATTCATTCCCTCTGAAGGATCTGACATTGGTCACTGTCAGACAACACTGGGCTAGATGGATCCTGGGCTAGATGGACCATTTGTCTGATCCACTATGGCCATTCTTATGTTCTTTAGTGAGAAGAGGTTCCTGTGCTAGCACAAGTTGAACTAGCTCACTACATACAGTTAGCTTGTTAAGAACTCTCTCATACTTTTTGCCATTTGCAAGAAAAACAGATTCAGTGGGCTAGATCCTCAGAGCAACTCCATTGAAGTCATTCACACCAGCTGAGGCTATGGCTAACTGTGTGCTTTTGTATGTCTGTGCAGCAGAAAAGATCCCAGAAATAACGAACTACTTTTGAAAGTATTTCAACACTTTGTACAGTGGACAAATTCCCTTCATGTCACCAGACAAAGAAAAGCAGAAGGAACAGTTTTGGCATGATCAAAAAGTATTCACTTCTTCATAAGCCACCAAACACACTGGCCTCAATTAGTTCCTGGGTTAACTCCACTGACTTTCATAGAATTACATCAAAGACAAATGGGGCCCACTAAATTCATCCCCATCCGAACTCCTACAGAATATTTTGTCACGTAGCCCTAGCTATGAGTTCAAATTATCTAAACTCGAACATTTAAGGTGTTAAAATAATTGCACAAGAGAAAATTTTGTTGATGGCAATAAAAATGGGCAGCAGTCAATGCCGGCACCAATCCTTCCACTGTTGAGATAAAAAAGAGAGCACTTTGAGAGTGTGACTCTGGCAACATGTGAACCAGTGGAACTCCTTCACCATCAATGTTTCATGTGGTACAATGATAACTGATTAAAGAAACTTATGCAAGTCAAAACACATACCTCACAACAGATTAGTATTAAGGAAAGTTGGAACTCATAACCATTTAAACACAATTTATAAGCCTAATTTCCTGTGTGTCACTCCCAGATAATAAATACTTTTCTTTCAGCTTGAAAAGCCTTGGTGAAAAAAAAGTTAATTTAAGGCTCATTAGTTTATTTTTAGTAGCTCAAGATCTGAGGGATTTGAAAACATTTCCCTTTTCTAATAGAACATGCCTTCCTGTGTACCAAGGATGTCCATTGACCTCACTCCCTGCTGGAAGGTGCCAGTGATCCATGACAGAAATCCTGTGAGGACTTTGAAAGCTAAATAGGAACCAGAAAAAAGTATTATCATGCTTAGCTGATTATAGCATCGGAAATAAAGTTCAACTGTGAGTTTGCAGAGAAGAAGGAGTAGGGGCTGAAACAAACAAGCACTTCCTGTGTTTGCCTGGAAGAAGCCAATCATCCCTCTGCTTATATAATAAGAACATTACTGCTAATTTGCCATGAGCTGAAAGGGATTTCTGGTTTTAGCTCTGGGTCTCTGGCAACTGTTTTGTTTTAAATGAAAAGTAGATGGGAACATACAGCTAAAAAAATGTCATGCTATAATTGAGGTGCATTAACGGTAATTACTTCTTTCTTTCACTCATCATTTCGACAGAGAAATCTATTACCCCTTCATCTCCATGTTTCCACAAATTGCTCTTCCCTGTGGATGTGCAGTGACTGAAGGAAATCATGGTTTTGTTCCATAAAATGTTCCTTAATGCAGCCCTTTTCTCCCTGTACCTCTTTCCCTGGGGATACAACAGAATATATCAACAAAATCTATAAACAGTTTTCTAGTTCAACAAGGATCGGAGAACAAAACTATGAACTGTAGTGGAACTGTGAATGTCAGCTTCTGGTAGTCTCAGTGAGTTTGGTGTTGCTTTTGGCCAGCTAGTAATTATGCTGATTTATTTCACGTAGCACTGTTTTGCCAATGAGATAAACTATTCAGTGATACATTTCACAGGGCAAAATTGCTTTCATGGATCCTGTCATTTTGAATGACACATTTAAATTTCTTTGCTTAGACTCTCTTCTTGGTGACAGTGCAGTAAAGAGGCCATGGAATGAATGGACATGGAAACTCAATTACCCTCACAGCCCCTGAGGTGATCCCTTTAGTTCAAGGGTGAAGCACCAGTACTGGGAAATACCAGTATTGGAAAAGACTTAGGAAAAGACATAGATTCACTGTCTAGGATATATCTGTTGTACAGTAACATGACCTCAGTGTCAAAGGCCTTTCTCACATGGGCTAGATTCACTATAGATATAATTGAATGAAATTGGAGTTAAGTGGAGTGCTGGATTTTGGATGGCCCACTACACAGGGGTGAATTTTACCTCAGGAGATTTCTACTGCTGCAGGAAATGATGCATGTGGTAGAAGCAAACTGCTGTTTTTTTATTTACATCTTGGGGTTGTTTTGAATTAAACTAATAATGAAAAATCAAATATTTCTGAAGTCATCAGGTAAAGAAGGAAAATACTTTGAAAAGAGAATCACTGTGGAAAGAAATGGTTTGGCTGTTGTGGATGGAGCTCTTACACTGGGTGAAAATACATGTAAAAATATTTGGGCATTTTAAAACAAATGAAAGGATTTTAAATAATCAACAGAAACAGGCTTTGAGAGCCACATTTTCCAAGTTGCTCGTATATTGGTGAAAGCCAAATTTATATGCACAAACACCAGACTTCAGTGAACATATCAAGTATTATGAGACTGGTCTAAAGCCAATTAAAAAGCAATGGAAGCCTTTCCATTGCCCTCAATGTCCTTTGGATCATGCCTTATATGCCTTGTTGGCTACTGCCCATTGATATGCCTGATTTTGGAGAAATGTACAAAGTTGGGTATATTCTAGCATTTGTCCATACCAAACTACTGGCCTTTAATTTCTAAGAAAAAGGAATACACTGTGGAAGAGGGATAGTGCATACAGACCAAACAGTGCATTTCACTAATCAGCAATGAGGAAAGCTAGTACCAGAAATAGCACTGTTTTTATGAGTGGTGAGTCATGCAGGGAGTCTGCCCAGCTGCTTATTCCTACTATCACACATCCTTTTTAAACAGAGAAAAAAAGTGATTCCAAGTGGGGCAAAGAGAAGGCTGATTGTAGAGTGGGAGAGTCTGTCACAAAGGAGATAAGGATACAGCAGAAAATAAAAAGTTCTCTCTGCTTCTCCAAGCCTATTGCATCATTGTGTTACTGAATACAGAACCAACCATATGTGAGGCAGACAATGTTTTCTATGAATTAAATAAATAAACACACACACATTTCAGGGGGACCATGCAAATACTTTGGTATGTTGCTGGATGACGGCCTTTTGCAGATCATTGCAGACTCATGCCCAGTGAACCGTCGTATCAAAACTATATACACTGTCTATATCACATATGTTTAAAAAAACTATGTTAAAATGTTTCAGACAGTTTTAAAAACTTTGATGGGGACTATTGTTTTTAAATCCTTCCACCTGTAAAGCCAGGTATCTTTGTTTCCAAACAATCCCTCTGTGCAAGGTTCATAAAACCTCAATTGACGTGAATTAGCTTTTCTAGACATAAAATGTCGTAACTTTAAAGTCCGTTATATCAGGTTTTCCTAGGAATAGAAGCATGTACAGTATTCTGGTGGGAAGCTGGGGATCTTCCATTTGCAATGGTGCAAAATTCTTCTTACCGCTCAGCAGGTTTTGGTTCTACAGCGATAAATGAGCAATATCAAGTGATGTGGTCAAAGGTGCAATTATTTACATGGCTACAATTTACCATCTGGTTCCATAATTTTCCATGTGGATATTAGCTCTGCATATGTGATAGATAACATGGCATTCAGAATATGTGAACAGTTGGTGCTAAATTATACAGGTGTAATACATTTGACTTTAGCTACTCCTTCCTTGTACAACAGAATTGTATTTGTCCCTCAGACTTGAACATCTCCTACACTGTTAGGAGTTTAAGTTTTCACAATGTGATTTGATTTGAAGGCAATGCTGCCCCTTTTTGACCTGAGCAGCTATGCAACGTTTGGGGCCCTGGGGTTGTTTCAGCTGAAGTAGAAATTGTTGGAATATGGTATTTTCTTTGATGAAATTTTCATTGAATAAATTTTGTTTATTGACAAGGAATGTAAAAAGTCCTGTGTCTGAACACAGAAGGAACCAAGAACAAAAGGAAGACTTTCTTAGCTTACAGCCCTCCGCCTCTTTAGTCAATAACAGACCCAAAAGCTCTCTCTCTCTCTAGCTTTTTGCAGGGTCATGCTGTGCTGAATGATACTTGGAGCTCCCACTCAGAGTGAATCCTCACTGTGTCCAAGACACAAGGGTGTTGTCCCTTGGGAAAGTGAGCAACACCACTACTGCTAGTAGGGAGTATAAAACCCAGCACATGAGAAACAATAAAGTACATAACCACAAAACTCGGCACAGAAACAACAGCCCTCCCCCCCAAAAGCCCTATATAATAAAGGAGAACTTTTCTGGGAGCAGGAAAATAAGATCTGAGGAAAGAAAAGGTTAGAGTTAACTAATAAACACTAAACATTAATAAATCAACACATTTTCCACTTCCCAACCCCCAGTTCCTTTTGCTTGCACCTTCCCAGGCAGATGGTATACTGGGGATGAGTTCAGAGATGACTATTGTAGTGCTGTCCTCTTCTGATTCTCTGGAGTGGAGTCCTGTGGCGGTCTTGCCAGCTTGTGTTGCGTCAGATCTCTGCTGCTCAGGACTCTGGTCTCTGCAGGGCTGAAGCTGCCTGACCCATATACTAGATACCACAGCAGCTCAAGGACTTCCTTTCTGAGAAGGGGGAGTTAATCAGAGACTCTCTGAACTGCTGTGCTTCTCTCTCAGCTCTGGATTCCCGAACTCAGAGCTCAAAACTGAAACTGGGGTTGTTCCAGCTGAAGAGGTTGTTCGCTGTCTCTGAGTCAAGTTGCCCTCTCCCACTAGCAACTGAGAAGCAGTGGTGCATCACTGGCCCAGCAAAATGCTTGTCCATATCACCCCAAGCAGAAGACTTCCATGCCCCCAGCAGGACTTTCTATTCTGTGCTGGGACATGGTGTTAGTAGGGTTGCCAGGCATCCAATTTTTGACCAGAACTCCTGGTAAAAAAGGGACTTTGGCAGCTCCGGTCAGCCCCACTGATCAGGCCATTACGAGTCTGGTTGGCCACCCACAGCATCCCAACCTCCTCATCCCTGGCCCCATCCCATAGCCAGCTCCCCCCTGCATCCTGAACATGTCATTTCTAGTCCCTCTTAGGAGCCTGCACCTCAGCCCAGAGCCCATACCCCCTCTCACACTCCAACCCCCCTGTTCCAGCCTGGAGCCCCCTCCCACACTCCGAACCCCTAGGCTCAAAGTCCCAGCCTGGAGCCCCCTCCTGCACTCCAAATCCCTCATATCTAGCCCCACCCCAGAGCCTCACTCCCAGCTGGAGCCCTTGCACCCCAACCTCCTGCCCAAGTCCGGAGCCCTCTCCTTCATCCTGAACACCTCATTTCTGGCCCCTCTCCTGCATCCCAGCCCAGAACCCTCACTCCTTCCCACATTCCAAGCCCCTGCCCCAGCCCAGTGAAAATGAGCAAGGGTGAGGGACAGTGAGCAATGGAGGGAGTGATGATGGAGTGAGCAGTTGTTGGCACCTCGGAGAAAGGGTGGGACTTGGGGAAAGGGCGGGCAGTGGGGTGGCGTAGAGTGTTCAGTTAACTGCAGATAGAAAGTTGGCCCAGCTGTGTGCCAAAAAAAATTCAAAATTTGCCATTCTGGTCTGGCAGGGGGTGGGGCTGGCTGAGAGGGAGAGAACATAAGGCAGCCTACAGGAGCACTCCTGCCAGCCAGGGGCTAGTGAGTGCTGCAGGTGGCAGGAGAGTGGGTCTCTGAGCAGGTTGGGAGTGGGTTCTGGGCAGTGAGGGGTGGGACACTGGGAACTAAGCGTTTGTGGGGGTGTTCCAGCACCCCCAGGTTTTAGGTGGGATTCCGCTCCTGGCCCTGTGACTTGGATCTGGGCTGCCAGCCCGTGCCAGGCGCTCTGCTCCTGGCCTGGCACTGGGGGTCCTAGCTGCCTGGTGCAGCAGGACTCAGGTTCAGGGTGCCAGGGTCTGGGTCCGCTGCTGACTGCTTGGCCCCGCATGGCAGGATCCATGGTCCAGGGGTAGGGGTCCACTGCCTGCTACCTGCCCCTGCACAGCAGGATCCCAGGGTCCAGGTCTGGCTGCCGGCTGCCTGGCCCTGTGCGGATGGGGGGGTTTCTGGCTCGGAGGGCATAGGGGACTGTGGGGATTTTTTAGGGGAAGGGGGCGCTGTGGTTCTCAAACTGCAGCCCACAATGATAAACAGATTGAGAACCTCTGCCCTAGAGGCTCAGTCCAGAGCTCCAGGAGCTGCCACACTATGAGTGAGGTTTACACAAGTGTCTAGATATGAGCTAACTAGCCATCTATTTTAAAAAATCTTGGCCTTATTATTTACATAGCACTTCTCATTCTGAAAGATTCCAAAACACATTACAAACATAAATTGAAATACAAACTATACAGAGGGCTGACTTACCCCACTACTGAGCACTCCAACTCTGAGGTTTAACATGGGAATTATTTAACAGCTCACAGCAGCATCACAAAACCATTTTAGGAAAAGAAGTGAAGAAGAATACTATATCCAGTTGAAACGGCAGGCAGCAGAATGTAAGTACTTGTGATGGAATTGAATAACACTCAGGTTTTTGCAAAAAAAAATCTACAGGATCTTTAAATATCATGATGTTGATTGTGTTTCATATCGTGGGTTCAGTGTTGATTCAGAGGGAAGAGACACACCAAAGTACCACTGCCCTTTCTTGTAGCTGCTAGCTTGAATTTATTCTGCGTAACATTTTCAAAAGTGCCTAATTGCCATTGGAAGTCATATATTGGAAGTAGTGTCAAAGTCAATGAGACTTAGGCAAATAAATGACTTACACATTTTTGAAAAGGATATTTAGGCTCCTAAATCACATAGGCTTTCTTCAAAGTTTTGCCCTCTGTCCTTTTCTATTTTATTCAGGTTTTTATACCACATGGAACATCATAGAATCATAGAATATCAGGGTTGAAAGGGACCTCAGGAGGTCATCTAGTACAACCCCCCTGCTCAAAGCAGGAGCAATCCCCAGCTAAATCAACCCAACCAGGGCTTTGTCAAGCCTGACTTTAAAAACCTCTAAGGAAGGAGATTCCACCACCTCCGTTGGTAACCCATTCCAGTGCTTCACCACCCTCCTAGTGAAAAAGTTTTTCCTAATATCCAACTTAAACCTCCACCCATGACGACTGACGACCTACTTAGCTAGCTCTTGTTTCTGTCATAGGGTACCACTGAGAAACAGTCTAGATCTATCTCTCTTGGAACCCCCTTTCAGGTAGTTGAAAGCAGCTATCAAATCCCCCTCATCCTTCTCTTCTGCAGACTAAACAATCCCAGTTCCTCAGCTCTCCTCATAAGTCATGTGCTCCAGCCCCTAATCAATTTTTATTGCCCTCCGCTGGACTCTTTCCAGTTTTTACACATCCTTCTTGTAGTGTGGGGCCCAAAACTGGACATAGTACTCTGGATGAGGCCTCACCAATGTTGAATAGAGGGGAATGATCATGTCCCTCGATTTGCTGGCAATGCCCCTACTTATGCAGCCCAAAATGTCATTAGCCTTCTTGCCAACAAGGGCACACTGTCAGTTCATATCCAGCTTCTCGTCCACTGTAACCCCTAGGTTCTTTTCTGCAGAACTGCTGCCTAGTCACTTGGTCCCTAGTCCGTAGCAGTGCATGGGATTCTTCCGTCCTAAGTGCAGGACTCTGCCCTTGTCCTTGTTGAACCCCATCAGATTTCTTTTGGACCAATCCTTTAATTTATCTAGGTCCCTCTGTATCCTATCCCTACCCTCCAGCGTATCTACCACTCCTCCCAGTTTAGTGTCATCAGCAAACTTACTGAGGGTGCAATTCACGCCATCTTTCAGATCTTTAATGAAGATATTGAACAAAACCAGCCCCGGGACCGACCCTTGGGGCACTCCGCTTGATACTGGATGTCAACCAGACATGGTGCCATTGATTACTACCTGCTGAGCCCAACGATCTAGCCAGCTTTCTCTCCACCTTATAGTTCAATCATCCAGCCCATACTTCTTTAACTTGTCTGCAAGAATACTGTGGGAGACTGTATCAAAAGTTTTGCTAAAGTCAAGGAATAACACGTCCGCTGCTTTCCTCTCATCCACAGAGTCAGTTATCTCATCATAGAAGGCTATTAGTTTAGAAAGGCATGACTTGCCCTTGATGAATCCATGCTTACTGTTCCTGATCACTTTCCTCTCCCCTAAGTGCTTCAAAATTGATTTCTTGAGGACCTGCTCCATGATTTTTCCAGGGTCTTAGGTGAGGCTGACTGGCCTGTAGTTCCCTGGATCCTCCTCCTTCCCTTTTTTAAAGATGGGCACTACAACAGCCTTTTTCTAGTCACCAGGGACCTCCCCTGATCACTATGAGTTTTCAAAGATAATGGTCAATGGCTCTGCAATCACATCTGCCATCTCCTTTGGCACCCTCGAATGCAGTGCTTGTCCAACTTTTCTAAATACACCTCTACCCCAATATAACGCCATCCGATGTAACACATATTTGGATATAACACAATAAAGCAGTGCTCTGGGGGTGGGGGTCGGCTGTGTGCTCCAGCGGATCAAATCAATTTCGATATAACACGGTTCACCTATAACGCGGTAAGAATTTTGGTTCCTAAGGACAGCGTTCTATTGAGGTAGAGTTGTAGTCCTGAACCACTTCTTTCTCCACCGAGGGCTGGTCACTTCCTCCCCATACTGTGCTGCCCTGTGCAGTAGTGTGGGAGCTGACCTTGTTTGTGAAGATAGAAGCAAAAAAAGCATTGAGTACATTAGCTTTTTCCACATCCTCTGTCATTAGGTTGCTTCCCCTATTCAGTAAGGGGTCCACACTTTCCTTTACCACCTTCTTTTTGCTAACATACCTTCTTGTTACTCTCAACATCCCTTTCTAGTTGCAACTCCAGTTGTGATTTGGCCTTCCTGATTTCACTCCTGTACGCCTGTGCAATATTTTTATATTCCTCCCTGGTCATTTGTCCAATCTTCCACTTTTTGTAAGCGTCTTTTTTGTGTTTAATATCAGCAAGAATTTCACTGTTAAGCCAAGCTAGTCACCTGCCATAGTTACTATTCTTTGTACACATCGGGATGGTTTGTGCTTGCAACCTCAATAAGAATTTTTTAAAATACTTCCAGCTCATCTGGACTCCTTTCCCCCTCATGTTATTCTCCCAGGGGATCCTGCCCATCAGTTCCCTGAGGAAGTCAAAATCTGCTTTTCTGAAGTCCAGGGTCTGTATTCTGCTGCGCTCCTTTCTTCTTTTTGTCAGGATCCTGAACTCGACCATCTCATGGTCACTGCCTCCCAGGGTCCCATCCACTTTTGCTTCCCATACTAATTCTTCCCAGTTTGTGAGCAGCAGGTCAAGAAGAGCTCTGCCCCTAGTTGGTTCCTCCAGCACTTGCACCAGGAAATTTTCCCTACATTTTCCAAAAACTTCCTGGATTGTCTGTGCATTGCTATATCACTCTTCCAGCAGATATCAGGGTGATTAAAGTCCTCCATGAGAACCAGGGCTTGTGATCTAGTAACTTTTGTTAGTTGCCTGAAAAAAGCCTAGTCCACCTCATCCCACATTCATCACTGTGGTATCCCAACACATTATAGAACCCTCTCATCTAAGTACTGACCTAATCTTTCTGTGCTTAGAAAAATGAGAGGATCATAGTACAATGAGGCACAGATTACAGGCCTTCTTCAAACCAGGATGTTATGTTTTTGCTACATCTTGCTTTAGGTACTCAAATCATATGTGTTTCCCTAACTGAACATAGGATCCCCATCTACAAGCATTCCCATGTTCATATCGAAAGGGGAATAGACCCTTACATGGTTCATTTAAAAAGCAGAAAAAATACATAGATGATACCACTTCTGCTTTTAAGTCTCATACTTCCATGTGAAAATCTATTTATTTTCTGGTTCAAAGCATGTTCCTATACACACATTTTTCAGTAAATATACAATAGCAGCTTTACACAAATGTACATTCTGGATCCTGATGTGCATTTAATCCTCATTTATCCAAATAAATTCCATGCCATCCATTCAGTTCAAAGTAATGTTCTATTGTATATGTCAGTCTACGAAATACTAGACATTTTCCATGGCACATGTTTTAATATTCATTAATTTATCACAAATATAGTTTGATTTTATTGTCTTCTTGTAGATGTATGTCAATGCATAAAAGTTTAGATGTTTTGATGGGATCCTATATTTGGATACATGCTTACCATTAAGCATGTGTTTAAGAAGTTTGCTGAGTTGAGGTCTGAAGATTCAGTCCTGCAAAGATGTCATAGGCAGTTGAGCATGCCAAACAGAGGTTATCAGCACAGTGTGGGATAAAGGACCAGATTTACCAATATATTCAGATGCCTAGGGGAATTTACAAAAATGCCTTACAAAGTTAGGTGCCTAACTCCCACTGAAAGTCACGATCTTTTGTAAATCCCGACTAGGTGCTATCTGTTACAGCTATCCCCGTATTCCATGTTGTTTCTTACAGCTGTCCCCATACTCCATTTTGTTTTTGTTCTCCTGTGGCCTCCCCTCTCTGGCTGTTAAGTTGTTTACCAGGGCCACTGCCCTTCTCAAAGGGAGGGCCCCTTAAAGTTGTTTACCAAGAGCCATTGCCCTTCTCAAAGGGATGGCCACTTGTGCTAAGTGGGACCACTGCCCTGTTCAAAGGGTTAGTCCTGTTATCACCTTGTTAAACCTGGGCTCGGTGTAGGGTGGACAATGTCCAGTTGCAAGGCCTATTGTGTTTTTAAGGTCCTGGGCATGAGTCATAGGCCTCATGTGCTTCTGAGTCACCTATTGCACAGGACTCTGCCTAGACATGTCTCTGTGCTCACCTGCTTTTTTTTTTTCTCTGTCCCCTGCCTCTGAGCCAATCAAAAGTACTGGTGGGAAACTGCCTAAGTTTGCCCTTAAAACCAGACATTTTCTGATCAGACCTCAGAAAGGTTCCTGCATTGCTGCCTGGTCTGATCAGCCAGGGGTTCTGGGGGGTCCTTTCTCCGCTCTCGTTTTATTTTTGAGCGCACCTCCATTTTTTGGACCCCCCCCCACGAAGAACGAATTGCTGCCTGAGAGATCTCCTGATTAACGAGACCGTACCTAGCCTTCTGATGATCTTGCTGCTTTTACCTCTGCTGCTTCCTTTGGGGCTGGTAAGAATCCCTCTGTGAAACTCTCTATACTTTTATTTTATTATTTTAGCTGCTGGCTCTGTCTCCCCAGCACACAGACTCAAGCTAAACCTTGGTCTGTGTCTTAAAACCTCTCCTAAACTCCGCGGCACTTTGCTGCTAAAAATAAGTTTGTGCCACTGCTAAGCTCTGCTCCTGTGGGCTTTGCCTCGGGGCTCTCTGCTTGCAGCTGTGTCCACTGCTGCAGCCACCATCCCTGGGCACATACCACTCTGCCCTCTGTAACTTCCCCATAGCATAAGGTGCACCATAGGTTTTGTTTTTTAGTTTAATAAGTTATAGTTTGTTAAGATTATAGAGCTTGTAAGTTTCACCTGCCTTGTTCTTTGTTGCTCCCTATAGATTGTAAAGCTTGTAAGTTTCACCTGCCTTGTTATAGTTTGCTGTTCTGTTGCTCCGTATAGTTGCTTGTTATAGTTTTGCTTAGAATTGTGATATTTGTTGTTTTGCCTAGTTGTTGGTTAAGATAGATAAGGTTTTTGCTGCTTCTCGCCTCTGTATAACTTTGTCTGTTTCCCCCCCGCTCCAATCCCCTCCCCCTGTGTGCTTCTCCGTGTCTCTCTGTTACAACTCCTTGCTGCCACCGAACTTCCCAAACCCCTTTCTGTTTCTCCCCCTGTATAACTTTTTCTGTTTTTCCCCCGCTCATATCTCCCCCCCTTTGTGCTTAAAACCTCTCTCTAGCCCGTTGTCCTTACCTTGCAGGGCTTCAAAGTGTCTCTCTGCTTCCAGCAGCACTCTCCTCTCAACTGCCACTAATCATTCACTCCCCCCCCCCCTCCTGTTCCTTAACCCAGCTTTTAGGTACACTCTTGCTATCACAGCCTCACAAATTAAGTCAGTAATTTTCTACATTGCATAATTTCACTTATCACCCATATTGCTGATATACTTTGTATTTACATTAATACCATTGTGTTACATTGTATATAAGGCCACCAACCACTTAATACATTCTATCTAAGATTGTTAACCATTTTATATAGAAGCTACCATTTTATTTTGCATTTCTTTTTGGTACGTTTTGCATTTCACACTGTATCTAGAAATGTTCCTATATAAAGTTAAGTTGCTTATTGACTGTACTGTATCCCATTGTGCTGAACCCCACTTACTGTACTCCACTGTTAGAACTCCCTACACTGTTCAATAAGGACCCCCCCCATCATTGTCTATTGTAAACACCCTATACACCCTATCCCTTCCTATTTTATTGTTAAATTCCCACCACTTCCTTTTTCCTTTAATAAAGAAATTAATTGGCACTCCACCTGTGTGGTAATTGCTCCCCAAGATCCCATATACCTGCTGGCAGTGACAGGTGCCTATCTGCATCCTTAGGTACCAATTACCTTTGTAAATCTACTCCCAAGCCTTTAAAGCCTGTTTATTCTCCTTCTGAAGTTAGTGGCAAAATTAGCAGTTTTGTGATGCAGGATCAAACCTTTACATAGTAACTATCTTATCTATCATCACAACCAGCTGGCTGGGTAATATTTTACATTTCTTTTATGTGACATATAATGAGTTTTATTTTCTGTATCGAATCTTCCTTGAAGAGAAACATTTTAGATCTTTCATGACAGGGTCAGAGATGTATTTTTAATTACCTCTTCTAAATTGTTCTTCCTTGTCTTACATGTCTCTTTCCATACCTACTGAAGTTCCTACAGGAAACAAGCTTCCTCCCACAGTCACCCACACTCCTTCTGTCCCACTAAAAAACAGAAGCTGAATTATAACATTAGACAAACTAACTAGAAGAAATTAAAAATAAAGACTAGCCTCTGGGCTTCCATTTATTACAGGTAAACTACACATGTCTGATACCAGTGCTAGCTACCTCCTTGTCTATGGGTTCCTCTGAGCACTGCAAGATCACTCCTGGTACTTACACAGCCCTCATTACCATAGTATTTTAGCGCCTCTCCCTCTTTAATGTAGATATCCCCACCATATGAAGTAGGAAACTATTATCCATATTTTAATAGATTAAAAACGCAGGCACAGACTAAATAACTTGCCCCAGTATTCATGGAAAGTCTGTGGTGAAGGAGGGACTTGAACCAAGGTTCAAGCTAGCATCCTAGGCATCCTTTTCAGTGACGGTCTAGCTGACATTCATGTAGTGATCAGGGTCATGTATTATCAACCTAACATAGTGAATGCTAATGGGAAGAGGGTAGGTTTAAAAGAGAAAATAAAAAAAGAACAAGTTAAAATCACTTAGAAAAGCTAGATGCCTGCAAGTCAACAGGGCCTGATGAAATGCATGCTAGAATACTCAAGGAGGTAACAGAGGAGGTATCTGAGCCTCTAGCTATTATCTTTGGAAAATCATGGGAGACAGGAAAGATTCCAGAAGACTGGAAAAGGGCAAACATAGTGCCCATCTACAAAAAGGGAAATAAAAACAACCCAGGAAACTACAGACCAGTTAGTTTAACTTCTGTGCCAGGGAAGATAATGGAGCAAGTAATTAA
>NC_133771.1:26911906-26918861 GCF_003597395.2 Chelonoidis abingdonii | reverse complement strand
ATTCAGCTTCCTTCAATGGTCATGTTTCTCAAGACCTGTAATCATTCTGTTGCTCTTTCTCGGACCCTCTCCCAATTCCTCATCTCCACATCTTTCTTGAAAAATGCGGTGCCCAGAACTGTACACAATACTCCAGCCTAGAGGCCTGACACAGCGCAAGTAGAGGAGAAGAGATGACTTCTCGTGTCTTGCTCACAACACACGCTAGAGTAATGCGCCCGCTAGGATTCACAGTGATGCTTGTCGCCTTTAACTCTGTTGTGCAACAGTATTTTACACTGTTCAACATTCATATTCAATTTATGTCAGTTGTGTGACTAGCGGTATAACCCAGTTATCGAATCCTATGGGCTCAACGAGCCAGTACGCCTCTGTCGCGTACTTCCTTTCTATAACTACATCAGGACTACCTCTGTCCGGCATCATCTATATGTGTATCTCGCAATACTGATTGTTCTTCGCTCAAAGTGGCAGGGAGAGCTACTTTATTATAAGCATTGTGGCTCTGCGGCTTTCTCCATTGTCACAAAACCATGCATCCCTGATAGGTCAGCCCTCAGCCGATTTCATCTAGTTTGTCCAGCACTTCATTTTGTTTGACCCTAGAGCCCTTTGAATTTCCACCAAAGCCAGTTGGCAGACCACATCCGCCTCACCGCTTTTAGGGTTTGAGCTTTAGTTGTGGCGAACTACTAAGGGATGAAGGCCAGGATTGCGTAATAGGGCTCCCGGGTGTGCCAGCCATATCCTTGACTACTGTTGTTGTGAGATTGACGGATGTATTGAAGCAAGGAGCACTCCGGCAGCCGGGTCCACGAACACAGACACCCTTCGCGCGAAACCTCACTCGTCTATACCTTTCCAGCAGGAAATTAAGACCGATTATAACTACTCTTTTGAGTCGGGGGATTACTCCAGTCTCAGTTTAATGTAAAAGGCCACCGTCCCGAGTAATTGAGCCCACAGCTAGTCCCCATGGTTGCTCTGGGAATTTGTATCCATGGGTTGGCCCCCTGTGGAGCATTCTACTCTGATTAAGTTTTAAGGAATATCTCAGTGTTCCATGAGGAGGACCCGTTATCCACAATGCCTTACAAGTTCTAGGGGAGCTCACTACAGCTCCAACCTCAATAGGCAGCCACTACCAAGACCACGTGATTCCTTACTTACCACAAGACTCTTCCAGTCAGCCTCATTTATATCAATATAAAGGATTCGATTAATGCTATCAGATTGGAGGTTCACGCCTTCTTTGTTACCATGAATGATTGACTGATCTTTAACAAATCCATGCTGGCTGGCACTATCCACCAGTCACCATACCACCCCGACGTGTTTGCAGATCTACTTTCTTCCCTTAAAGGATACTTCCAGCCTGCTCCTTATTCAGTACCACGTTTGGACACGTCACTAAAGATGGAGTTACTTTTCACATAACCCTATACTGTCTGTAAGTTTCCTGGCGTTTTTTATTACCTTTTGTAGAGTAATGGTGGGCGACTATGTATTGCCCTTTCCAGTGTCTGGGTCATGAGTGGGAAATTCATCATGATCCTTCTTCTCTGCAATGCAGGGTAAATCTCCTCCCCACTGATGGCAATATTGTCCAATAGATATAGTGTAGGACTACGAGGCTCAGATGTTTACCAGCTCTTCTTTCCTAGCTGTTACCTTCCATTGTAGTATAACACACATACTATTTATATTTCAAGATCTAGCAGTGCATCATTGCTCGTATGGACGAGACTTGGACCGGGTTGTTTGACGTCGCAGGTACACAAAATCGAATAGCTCTTAATATCTAAGTAAGATTTTATTTAATTGTTCATATTTTGATATTTTCTTTTTAAACCTACCCTGACTTCCCAATTAGCAGTATTCACTAGTGATAGGTTGATAATAATGACCTGATCACTACGAGAGAAGGAGAGAGAGACACAAATCCCGCAATGTCAGCTGCATATTATAAGAACGCAGTGGTCAACGGGGGGTAGAAAAACAAAAAGTTCCGATGCCATAGGATGCTAGCTAGTTGAAGCGTTCACAAATGAGTTTCAAATAAGAATCCCTACTCCTCTACCAGGATCTTTCTTCCGGGCACCAGAACTGTCTTAATTATTGCTATAATTCGAACATTTATCGACATCTTGTTTTGCGGGCAACGTTATATTTAATATCGTACAACCTGTGGCCAGCTGCACGTTTATAATCTATTAATTCGATGATCATGTGGGATAATAGTTTACCTATTCAATATGGGTGGGAGCACAGGAGAAGATATCTACATTTGAAAAATTGAGGAAGTGATGAGTATGAGCCGCTAATCCTACAGTTTGTGTTTTCCGGATAATGACGGGCCTAGCTCCCCGTATTGAGAAAAATAAACAGTTCCGAAGCAGGAGTGTCGTGTGCAGAGGGAACCCCCCCAAAGAACCCCCAGCGAGGAGGTATAGTCCCATCTGCGATAAACGTGAGGAACACGTAATAAATGGGATAAGCCCAGAGAAGTTACTGTGATGTCAGCTTATTTTATTTCTTTCTAGTTAATAGCCGTTCGTTCTTAAAAGTTGTATATCCAGATTCAATCCGTCCTTCTATCAGGTACTTCATTATTCATACGTTTGTGGAGGCACAGAACTCCGCAGACAAAGCAACAAGTATTTCGATTTTTCGTCTTCTAAGGTGCAAATGTAAGGACCAGAATCAGTAGATTTCCAGGATCATGGCAATTCTGCAGCCTTTTAGCACCAAGCGTTCTTTGCGAGATCATTCTTTATAATTTTTCATGCTAAATGTTGTAATTCCTTGCAAACCCTTTAGAGGGGTTACTACTACATGTCTGAGGTTTTACTTGAGGGCCTCAAGGGCTATAAACTAGCGCCACTGTGTGACTACCATCAAGGTGTTACGAACTTGGGCTGGGTCTATTCCTCGGAGGTGATTAAAATTCGAATTTTGGGATATGCAATTTTTATCAGACTACGGATGGAAATAGACAGTACCGCTGAAGTGTGCGATATATCTATTAAAAATCGATTTTAAGCATCACCGTCACGTGTCACCGCACACGGATCGATGTCCGCGGGCTCGCCATGTCGATTCCGGAAACTCCGTTTGGTGGTTGGAGTTTCCGGATCGTATAAGGCGCGCTCAGGATCGATATTATTCCCGTTTCTAGATTGAGGACAGCGAAAAGAACAATTTTAGAAAGAAGGTAATTAAAAATAACCTCTGACTATATGAAGTTAAAATGTTTTCCTTCAGAGACTATACAGAAAATAAACCATTATACTGTCACATAAAAAATAAATATCCCAGCCAGCTGGTTGTGATATAGATAAGTAGTTACTATAGTAAAGGTTTGATCCTGCTTCTCATAAACTGCTAATTTATATCGTATTCGCCCGCGCAATCAGATACTTTTAACGCGCCGTGATTACCGGGCGCCGTAGTTCTAGGCGTGGCCTTTGACTGTACAGCCAAGTAGTGAGATAACATCGTAATGTACATATCTTACATAATATGGTCTAGTGGGTCTGAAAATACTAGAACAATCAGCTTTGCAGGTCAGCGTCTAAATTAGGAAGGCTCTGAACAAACAAACAAGGAAAGTCAAGGATGAAAGCAGGACGCATGGGTCATAAAATAGCTTGGATAAACTTAATTACAAAACAATTGGTATGGTAGAGTACACTAGGATTGCAGATAGGCACCTGTCACTTGCCACAGGTTATGGAAGCCAAGCGAGATCTTTGGGTGTGGCAAAGAATTGGGTTTGTTTAGTTTGGAAAAGAGAAGACTGAGAGGGGACATGATAGCTGTTTTCAGGTATCTAAAAGAGTGTCATCAGGAGGTGGGAGAAAACTTGTTCATCTTAGTCTCTAAGGATAGAACAAGAAGTAATGGGCTTAAACTGCAGCAAGGGAGGATTTGGACATTAGGAAAAAGTTCCTAACTGTAAGGGTGGTTAAACACTGGAATAAATTGCCTAGGGAGGTTGTGTAATCTCCATCTCTGGAGATATTTAAGAGTAGGTTTGATAAATGTCTATCAGGGATGGCCTAGATAGCATTTGGTCCTGCCATGAGGGCAGGGGGCTGGACTCGATGACCTCTTGAGGTTCGTTCCAGTCCTAGAGTCTATGAATCTATAAATCTATAAGCTGCACGGTTTTGCACAGTACAGAGCTAGATTTCTGCATTCTCTTGTGTGAAGCTGCCTGAATCTATGGCATGGAAGGGGAAGGGGGAAGGTGCCTGAATCTATGGCATGGGGCAGGAAGAAGGTAAGAACACAGTGAAACATCAGAGGCAGAGAAAGTTTCATGGGGGACCTGAGGGGACAGGGAGGGAAGAAGAGCAGGAATTGCTGATGGGGAGAAGAGAAAAAGAGCCTATCAGGGCTCGCCATCAGCCTTCATTTTACTTGC
Source organism: Chelonoidis abingdonii (assembly GCF_003597395.2). Classification (NCBI taxonomy): domain Eukaryota; kingdom Metazoa; phylum Chordata; order Testudines; family Testudinidae; genus Chelonoidis; species Chelonoidis abingdonii. The sequence goes on along the minus strand of NC_133771.1, from coordinate 26,914,432 downwards.
CTATTGTTGCTTATCTTATCTATTTAGATTGTAAAGGGCAAAAACTGTGTCTTTGTGTGTGTTTGCATAGTAATTCACACATAGTTAGGCAGCTGGTGTGCTGTGACCACCACCTATCACGGTGACCAGTATTGTCTCATTGATTCCTTGTACTTCCCCATCTGTCTGTAACCATCTGTTGTTTCTTTTCTTATACTTAGATTGTGAACTGTTTGAGGTTGGAAACATCATTTAGTTGTGTGTTTGTGTGTTGCCTAGCACAATGGGGCCCTGGTCTGTTAGTGGTACTCTTAGCCACTGCCCTAAGACAAATAATAAATAATCATGATCATAATTTTGGCTTTTGCAAAAGTGAGTAAGAGGCTTTGTTTATGTTACAATTATTTTTAAAACTGACAGTGGTTGAATGTAAATAAGGCCTGGTCTACACTGGAAAATTAGGTTGGTTTAACTATGTTGGTCAGAAATGTGAAAAATCCACACCCCGAGCGGTGCAGTTAAGCTGACCTAAGTCTCCATGTAGACAGCACTAGGATGATGGAAGAATTCTCCCATGGACCTAGCTAGTGCCTCTTAGGGTGGTGCATTACCTAACCAGATGGGAGGGATTCAGTGTCTAATTTTGGCACGAATCAGGGCCTGCAGTGCAGATAGTTTCCATGGAGTCTCATAAGTATAGTTGGCCTTGGCTTGACCTTCAGCTTTGGTTCCTGACTATTGACTATGGCTCAAACCCTAGCCATGAGGCCTGTTACCCACTTCGACCACTACGCCTGAACCCACTCGAACCACCCGGCTAGACCACCCTTGTCCCGGCTGGCTGACAACACCGAGTTGCTACAGTGGCACAGATATGCTGCTGTAGCCTTTGAAGTGTAGACAAGCCCGAACTTTCCCCCTTTTGTGAAATCCGGGGAAAGTGAATATGCATTGGAGTTTGCTTTGTGTGCAGCATTTACTATACCACTCTATATCACCTAAGGTGACCATACATCAAATGTGAAAAATCTTGACGGGGGTGGTGGGTAATAGGAGCCTATATAAGAAAAAGACCCAAAAATCAGGACTGTCCCTATAAAATCAGGACATCTGGTCACCCTAACACCATCACTGGTTCAATTTCTAATGACTTCTATGGGGGTCTTTGCAGAGACTTCAATGGGGAGAGGTGAAAGTAAGCTGCTACGGTCTAGTATGGAGTACCGGCAAGAGCCAGTACGCCATGTTGAACCACGCCGGCTTCCGCGGCCGGGATTTAAAGGGCTCTGGGCTCCCTGCCACAGCAGGCAGCCCGAGCCCTTTGAATCCCGCCCACGGCTCAGGTGGCTGGGCTGGGGCCAGGATTTAAAGGGCCCGGAGCTCCTGCTGCTGTGGGGAGCTCCGGCAGCCGGAGCTGCGGTAGGGATTTAAAGGGCCCGGAGCTCCGCGGCGGCCGGAGCCCCGGGCCCTTTAATTTGTCCCATGGCCCCGGGGGCTCCCAGCCACCTCTGCAGCCACAGCCAGTGCTCCACTGCCTTTAAATCTTGAGGTCACGCCTCTTCCAGATGAGGCCACGCCCCCTCAGGACTCCAGCAGTACCAGTAAGTCCTGTAAGTTACTTTCACCCCGGTAATGGGCAATGGATCAAGTCCTCAAAGCAGGTAAATCCATGGCAGGCTGTGACTAGAGTAAAGCTATCAGCTTATATAACACACATACTATATTCAGGTCTGTTGCAATTTGGAGTCTACAGAAGAAAATAAAATAAAGAGAGAGAGAGAGAGAGAGAGACACAACCCCCTGCTATTAAGAGCTGAGAAAAACAAAATTCCTTGGTCCACAAAAAAAATAAAATCCTGGTTCTGGCACCAGAACTGTCTTAATTATGCTTTACACTTGACATCTGTTTCCTTATAATCTAAACCTCAGCTTCGAATCCTTGGAGCACAGAAATGAAATTGATTTAATGCTCCAAGTGTGTTTTGTTCCACAGCACAATGTGAATAAAATTTACAGTTCCTGGAGGTCAAAACCCACACATTGTAGCTGACTTCTTGTAAATCTTTTAGATAATTTTAGGATGGTTACTGTTATTTTTATAACCTTTCTTTGAACCATAACTTCCTCATCAGGTACTTCACAATCTACCTTTGAGGCACAGAAACTCCAGAAACCAAACTATTTCTTTCAGGTCTTCTAAGTGCAAAGCACCAGATCAGTAATTTCCAGGATCATGCAATTCTGCAGCCTTTAGCACTGGTTCTTTGGAGCTCATTCTTTATAATTTTTCATGCTAAATTGACATCCTAAACCCTCAGGAGGTACTACCTACATTCTGGTTTTACTGAGGGCACAAGGGCAAACAGGCACTTGACTACCAAATTCAGTTGAAACTTTGGGCTGGTCTACACTACGGGGTAAAATCGATTTTAGATATGCAATTTCAGCTACGTGAATAACGTAGCTGAAGTCGAATATCTAAAATCGATTTACTCACCCGTCCTCACCGCACGGGATCGATGTCCGCGGCTCGCCATGTCGATTCCG